>NW_021941593.1:99901-137401 GCF_902148855.1 Sphaeramia orbicularis | reverse complement strand
TCACCCCAGTGTGAACCCGACTTCACCCCAGTGTGAACCCGACTTCAGCCCAATGTGAAGCCGACGTCACCCCAGTGTGAAGCCGACTTCACCCCAGTGTGAACCCGACTTCACCCCAGTGTGAACCTGACTTCAGCCCAATGTGAAGCCGACGTCACCCCAGTGTGAAGCCGACTTCAGCCCAGGGGGAAGCCAATTTCATCCCAGTGTGAAGCCGACTTCAGCCCAATGTGAAGCCGACTTCATCCTAGTGTGAAGCAGACTTCATCCTAGTGTGAAGCCGACTTCATCCTAGTGTGAAGCCGACTTCATCCCAGTGTGAACCCGACTTCAGCCCAGTGTGAAGCCGACTTCAGCCCAGTGTGAACCCGACTTCAGCCCAGTGTGAAGCCGACTTCAGCCCAGTGTGAACCCGACTTCAGCCCAGTGTGAACCCGACGTCACCCCAATGTGAACCCGACTTCACCCCAGTGTGAACCCGACTTCATCCCAATGTGAAGCCAACCTCACCCCAGTGTGAACCCGACTTCAGCCCAGTGTGAACCCGACTTCACCCCCGTGTGAACCCGACTTCACCCCCGTGTGAACCCGACTTCAGCCCAGTGTGAACCCAACTCCCCCCGCCGCTCTGAAAGGTCACGGTATGCTCTTAAAAACATTCACATCATGTTCAAACTCTGCTTCAGCTCACCACAGTCAGCGCCACATAAAGGAAGCCATTCAGGAAGCCGTCCAATCAGGACGCATTATGGCCGCTGTGGTGGCGCGGATCACATCAATACACTAAAAAAGGCTTTGAAGCTCTGAGTGTGTGCAGAGCGGAGTGGAGCCACAGCGTTGACTGGACCTAATGGCCTCATTATGTTTGTGTGTGATTGAAACGGCGGCTGAAGCGCAGATGGAAGCGCCTCGGTGCGACTGCAGAGACGCCGCCACAATCAGATGCTTGGACGCTGATGGTGGACAGGTGTCAAACAGGTGGAGCGGGGCCCAGAGCCGGCCCAACAAAGGGTCTGATCCGGCCCTGGGAGCAAACGATAAGGTTCATACCAAGATTAGAAAAAAATAAAGCTGCAAGCAGCATTGGGCGGGAAATTGTATAAATAATTGAGCATAAAAGTCATGATTTATCACATTTAAGGCTTTTAGGCTTTTCTTTTGAAAAACCCTACTGTGTGTATGTGCGTGTGTGTGTGTGTGTGAGAGAGACAGAATCAGTTTGAATAATGAATTGAAATCATATGAATAACTAAGCATAAAAGTCATGATTTACCGCATTTAAGGCTTTTATTTTGAAAAACCCTACTGTGTGTGTGTATGTGTGTGTGTGTGTGTGTGTGATAGAATCAGTTTGAATAATGAATTGAAATCGTATGAAAAACTAAGCATAAAAGTCATGATTGACCACATTGAAGACTTTTATTTTGAAAAACCCTACTGCGTGTATGTGTGTGTGCGTATGTGAGAGACAGAATCAGTTTGAATAATGAGTTGAAACTGTGTGAATAATTGAGTGTAAAAGTCATGATTTACCACACTGAAGGCTTTTATTTTGAAAAACCCTACTTTGTGTGTGTCTGTGAGAAAGACTAATTTTCAATGAAGAAAAAGTGTACAAACAGTCGAGCGTTTGTCTAATGTCACAGTACTGAGGCACCAAATATGGGAGTGTCTATTACCCCAGAGCCAATCAGATGTTCTCATTTGTACTTGAGCCAATCACAGATCCTGTTCCATGAACTCATCCTCCTCTTGTTTCCACAGTACTGTGGTCATATATGGAAGAAACCACTAATTAATAATATTATAGAATAGGATTTATAGTTGTAAATACTCTATATATTGTTTTATGGTGTTCTTTGCTCTGGAGGCTGGAGAAGGTGGGCGGAGCTACATGTTAGTCGTATGGAAGTAAATCTGTGTCATTAGATTGTGAATTATAAAAGACACTGAATTTCTAGCACTGAATTTTTTTTGCACCTGATTTTTTTGCAACTGAATTTTTTTAATTCTAAGTTTATGAACATAGTTGAATTCAGAGACAAACAGTTCAGATACTTAATTTCAGTGCAAAAAATAAATAAATAAATAAATAAAAGTCAGATACTTAATTTCATTGAAAAAAAAATCCAGATACTTAATTTCAGTGCAAAAAAAAAAAACATCCAGTGCTACAAATTCAATTTCTTTTAGATTTCAAAATCTGAGGACACATTTACTTCCATATATGTTCTGTATGTTCTACTGTACATGTGGAGGCAGAATAATGGTTAAAAAAAAAAACACTTATTTTTCTGAAGACGTTTCAGATTGTTGAGGATGTTCACATGTTTAAGGAACATGTGTAGATGTAAAGGCTTTTATCATGTAACTGTACTTTTTTTGGCTGTTATTCTGTGACTTCAGATGGTATTGGGCTGAATGTGGGAGCTGAACTAAGTGGGTTTGACAGTTCTGGTGTACGCAGACGACCACAGCGCTGGCACAAAGGGGGGGGGGCATGTGGACAGGTGTGTGCACAGGCTGTTTTCCCACAATGCCTTTGGACCGACCGGGGTGGTGCAGCTCCTCTGTGTCCTCCAACTGTAAACCAGGCTGTCAGACTGTGTTCACTTCAGGGTCCACGGTCAACCCAATACGAGCTACAATGTGGAAAAAATGTAGAATGAATACAGAATAAATATAGAATTCATGTAGAATAAATGTGGAATAAATACAGAATAAATTAATAATTAAATACAGAATAAATGTAGAATTAATGTAGAATGAATGTGGAATAAATACAGAATAAATTAATAATTAAATACAGAATAAATGTATAATTAATGTAGAATAAATACAGAATAAAAGTGGAATTTTTTGCAGTGTGTGTGTGAATGTGTGTCAGATATTCATTTTTTGCAGTGTGTCTGTGTATGTGTCAGATATTCTTTTTTTTACAGTGTGTATGTATATGTGTCAGATATTCATTTTTTACAGTGTGTGTGTATATGTGTCAGATGTTCATTTTTTGCAGTGTGCTCTGAATGTAGAACCGAAGCTAAAATCATTTCCACACCTCTGACTGTTTATGTCTTCAGAGTCATTTTTGTGTTGGACACCTTCGGCCCATGGGGGGGGGCGGGGGGGGGGGTCTTGGACTTTGGGAGGGGTCTGGGGCTGTGGGTGCGGGCCGTCTTAGCCACATTCGGCCCATGTGGGGGGTGTCTGGACTGGAGTGGACTTGAACTGGGGGGGGGGATCCTGGACTTGGACTTGGACTAAGAGGGGGGTCTTGGGGGGTGGACGTGGACTTGGGGGGTGGTCTGGGGCTGTGGGTGGGGGCCGTCTCAGCTCCAGAGGCGGGTGCGTCTTGACCTTCTCCAGGGTTTTTAAATGCGTTCTGTTGTAATGTTGACGTCCCTTTGCCATTTAGCGAACACATGAGGAGAATGTCAGAACACACTCACTCTGAGTCTGGAGTTAGATTTACTCTACCCCCCATCATCACCCCACCCCCCACCCCCCTTCTGTTTTGTTTTCCCTCCCACACACAGATTTTTAAAATAGTGTTTTTGTTAAGTTCAAAACAAAACATATGAAAGACATGACAACAAATAAAACCAAACAAAAACAGACACTAATGACATCTGCAGCATTATACAGGAGAGAGAGAGAGAGAGAGAGAGAGAGAGAGAGAGATGGAGCTGTCCGTGGTGCTGATTCTACTTATCACATGTTGGAGCAAGAGAGAAATGACAGAAAAGACAAAGGAACTGGTAACAACAACAAATAATGATGACCAAAAACAGTCATTATCATTAACAACAGTAATAATAATAATAGTAATAATAACAATAATAGTAATAATAATAATAGTACTACTAATAATAATATTATTATGAACGGATATCAGTTGTCACTGGTTTTTATATGACCCCCCCACACACACACACACACCCACACACACCCACACACACACACACACACGTGGCTAATACACACACTGAATATTGGTCCAATCAGAACTGTTTTTCTTAATAAATTGCAGATTTTTCATGTTATTCACATTTTTTAAATGTAGGTTGTAGACGTAAACCTTTTCCTTCATGTAATTGAAGTTTTTTCACAAGTAAAACACACACACACACACGTATATATATATATATATATATATATATATATATATATATATATATATATATATATATATGTGTGTATAAATCTCAGTGTGATGGTTGTTTGTTTCCAGTTCTCAGACTGATCGTTGTCACTGATGCAGACTAATGTTGACACATCCACCCCAGGAGCCTCAGTCAATTAACACATTGTCTAATTAAAATGATCTACTGGTTTATCTACAGCAGACTGGAACCAGCGCTGCTGCTGCTGCTGTACGCTGCATTAACTTTACTATCAGCTCTGCTTCTGCACTTCCATTTGGACTGGAATGGGAATGAGCTGTTTAGACACGCCCCTACACACACACACACACACACACACACACACACACAATCAAAAACAAGCAAGCAAGCACAAGCAAAAAAAATATATATCTTGAATTAAGCAAAAAAAAAAAAAATCCTGAAATAAGCCAAAAAATCTTGAATTAAGAAAAAAAATTCTTGAATTAAACAAAAAAAATTGAATTAAGCAAAAACAAAAAATTCTTGAATAAAGCAAAAAATCTTGAATTAAAAAAAAAAATCTTGAATTAAGCAAAAAATATCTTGAATTAAGCAAAAAAATCTTGAATTTTAAAAAAAATCTTGAATTAAGCAAAAAATATCTTGAATTAAGCAAAAAAATATCTTGAATTAAGCAAAAAAAAAAAAATCTTGAATGACACAAAAAAATCCTTGAATTAAGCAAAAAATATCTTGACTTAAGCAAAAAAAGACTTGAATTAAGAAAAAAAAAAAATCTTGAATTAAGAAAAAAAATATCTTGAATTAAGAAAAAAGATATCCTGAATTAAGCCAAAAAAAAATCTTGAATTAAGCAAAAAAAAATCTTGAATTAAGCAAAACAAACAAACAAACAAACAAACAAAACCCTGTGCCAGTGGAACCAGTGTAAATGTTTTTGTTCAGTTTAGTGTGAATCAGATTTTCCAGATCTGTCGTCTGTAAATCAGTTCTTCTGTCTCGGCGTACAGTTCGTCTGTAGGTGATTCTGTCTGGTTTTCAGTGTGATGATCCCGATGTTCTGGAGGGACCACCAACGTGGAACCGAACCTGTTGGGAGGGGCTGATGTTCCACCAGAATGACCTGGAACACAGAGTCAGAAGGATGGAACCGTCTGTTGTGTTGTTTTAAGTCTCAGTCAGTCGACAGTCTGTGCAGATCAATGTTCTGAATTCCAGTGGGTTTTATCTTTCATCAGGTCCTGGTGTGTGTTTTTTTTTTTTTTTTTTTTTTTACAGTGTAATAACACCTTTAATTTGGAGTGAATACAGGTGACTCTAACACTGAAAGCACAGTGTTGAATTCCACCTAGGTAACACTGTGGAGGTGTGGACTGGCCTTCAGCCCACACACTCTGAACACACTTCATACTGTTCACTCCATCATTTTACTGGTATTCAGTCGTTTTTTACTCTGTTATTCAGTCGTTTTTTACTCTGTTATTCAGTCGTTTTTTACTCTGTTCAGTTGTTTTTTACTCTGTTATTCAGTCGTTTTTTACTCTGTTCAGTCGTTTTTTACTCTGTTATTCAGTCGTTTTTTACTCTGTTATTCAGTCAGTTTTTTTTTAAATACTTCCGATTACACGCTAAATGTTGTTGCAACAAGTCAGAAGCCAAACTGTTTCAAGTAAAAGGCCTTTTTTGGTCCAAGGTCGAGCGTCTAATTGGAGTTGTGTGACTGTGTCTTCTCTTTTCGACTCCACTAGTCAGTAATTGAGTCTTCAACCTCTGGTACACGTTGACATGATCATATTTGGCTTCACTTGTTCGAGGAACAAACATCATTGAAGGGTTCGTCGTGTGTCGTCGGGGCTAAAGCGCAGATTTTTCTGACGGTTTCATCCGGTTTATGGCAGATACAGACTACAACCCACGGCACAGACGAAGAACGACACCAGAGCACGAGCTCCAGAACGACTACAGTTTATTTATTAAACTTACACTAATCATGACAATGATAGGTTTTGTATTTCTACCCCAGACGTCCATATTTGGTTCCAAATGAGCCCCATTCATTTACAACAGAACCACATCTGAACCAGTGACCTGTTCAACACTCGTTCATCCTTTATCCTTTTTATTTCTTTTTTCCTTCGTCTTTCTTTGTTTCTTTAGTTCTTTTTTCATTCTTTCTTTCTTTTGTTTTTTCTTTCATTCTTTCCATCTTTCATTTTTTCTTTCATTCTTTCTTTTTTTTCTTTCATTCTTCCCATCTTTCGTTTTTTCATTCTTTTATTCTTTCCATCTTTCATTTTTTCTTTCATTCGTTCTTTCTTTCTTTTGTTTTTTCTTTCTTTCATTCATTCATTCTTTCTTTCCTTCTTTGATTCTTTCCTCCTTTAATTCTGTCATTCTTTCTTTCCTTCGTTCTTTTTTCATTCTTTCTGTCATTCTTTTGTTCTTTCTTTCTTTCTTTCTTCTTTCATTCTTTCTTTTGTTCTTTCATTTGTTCGTTCTTTCTTTCTTTCTTTCTTTCGGTTTTTCTTTCATTCATTCATTCTTTCTCTCCTTCTTTGATTCTTTCCGTCTTTAATTCTTTCATTCTTTCCTTTCATTCTTTGGTTCTTTCATTCTTTCTTTCCTTCTTTCCTTCATTCTTTCATTCTTCTTTTTTCATTCTTTCTGTCTGTCTTTCTTTCTTTCTTTCTTTCTTTCTTTCTACACATCCACCATAGTACTCCCTCTCTATCCTTTTCAGATGTAATCCTTTTCGTCCTGGTCTTGGGTCATTGGTGGTTTTGACTCATGGTTCTAACTTGTGGTTCTGATTCATGGTTCTGACCTGTCTCTCTGTCTCTCTCTGTCTCTCTGTCTCTCTCTGTCTCTCTGTCTGTCTGTCTGTCTGTCTCTCTCTCTCTCTCTCTCTCTCTCTCTCTCTCTCTCTCGGTGTTTCTGGTCCACAGTGGTTGGTTCTGTTTAATCCATTGGGCTCTGTTTCATTCGCGGGTCGTCAGAACTCTTTAGGACACAGTGAAACTAAAGGAACAGTTGAACCGGACCCAGACTGTTATGGATGTTTCGTTTGGGTCTTTTTTTTTTTCTATCTGTGATGTTGTTGCAGAATAAAGTTCCATTTATCCAAACTGTGGAGCGTTCAATGAATCAAATGGATTTAAGGCGACAGAGTTCAGACTCAGATCCAAACTCCTCTGAAGATGAACCGGTTCTGCAGCTGCACTTGGACTGATCCTGGAGTTTTTGGACATTCTGCAGAACATTTCAGCCGAAGTATTCAAGTATTCAGCAGGAGAAAGTCTCAAACTCCTCCATCTTCTACAGTTTAGGGCACTGATGTGTTACCACGGCGACAGGGACCCACTGACACCTGTGGGATGACATTTGGTGTTTTTTTTTAATTCTAACTGAACTCCAGTGACTCCCATTGATCCACCCGGTGTGAAACCAAACGTCCCCGTACGCTAACGTCTTCTTAATGATCCAAAGGTGTGGACGGAACCCGGCAGGAGAACACAGTCTGACCTTTTCATTTAGAGAACTGAGCAGAACCTCAGCTGTCACTGGACTCACCTCAGTTCAACAGAGCGAAGAACGTGGACACAATGATCTAGACAAACTCAAATGTATGAACACATGCAAAATAGTTGAAAGTTTTCTTACTATAATCTCATAAAGTTTCAGTATGACCATTTACCGTTATTTTTCATAATAAATGATAAAAATTTTTTTTTTTTTTTTAACTATAACTCACTGTTTTAAACATTTATTACATATAATAAAGCTAATTAATGGACAGATTTTGGAAATGGAAGTAAATCTGTGTCATCAGATTTTGAATTATAAAAGCCATTGAATTTCTAGCACTGATTTTTTTTTTTTTTTTTGCACTGAAATTAAGTATCTGAATGTTTGCATCTGAATTTTTTAAATTCTAAATTTATGAACATTGGTGAATTCAGAGACAAACAATTCAAACACTTAATTTCAGTGCAAAAAAAAATCAATGCTACAAATTCAGTGTCTTTTATAATTCAAAATCCAATGACACAGATTTACTTCCAGAATTGAAAATTAAATTCTTCCTGGAAAAAACAGGTGCAATAGAATGTGTCAGAAAAAACATTTTCTGACACATTAATTGCAAAAACAACATAAATAAATCCAGGCCTATATATTAATAGTAGTCGATAAAGGGTTAAATTCATTATGTCGTACATTACCATCGCAGTGGGACTTGACCGTGACCCCTCCCTTTTTTCAATGAATCTGTTATTTTGTAATCCTCCAAAGTAAGTCACTTATATAAAATGGAATGAATTATGAATAATGCCCCATTTTCAGCAAGTGGTCTGAGCAGACTGTGGAAGTATCAATTATCTTGAAGGGGATAAATCTCATTCCAGTTTCTATCTGATTTGAAACCTGTCACTGTAAAGGACTTAATGGAATTGGAATGAGCCCACTCCAACGCTAGCTGTGATTGGCCGCCTGCTGAGAGCCTGTAGCGCCTTTTATTTAATGAACACTCTGCAGTTCCATGCGTTCAGTTTGAACTCCCCCTTTTCCATTTGTTGTGGGTGTGTATATGCAGACTGATCCGGTATTGGTATCATGTGTTCCGCTGTCGGCCGCTATAGTATGGAAGAAAATCTGTGTCATCAGATTTTGAATTATAAAAGCCATTGAATTTCTAGCACTGATTTTTTTTTTTGTTTGCACTGAAATTAAGTATCTGAATTTATTGCATCTGAATCTTTTTAATTCTAAATTTCTGAACATAGATGAATTCAGAGACAAACGATTCAGATACTTAATTTCAGTGCAAAAAAATCTGATACTTAATTTCAGTGCAAAAAAAATCAGATACTTAATTTCAATGCAAAAAAGTTCAGATACTCAATTTCAATGCAAAAAAAATGAAATAAAATTTTTTAAAAATCCAGATACGTAATTTCAATCCAAAAAAACCCCAGATACTTAATTTCAGTGCAAAAAAATAAAATAAAATGAAATAAAATAAAATAAATCCAGATACTTGATTTCAATGCAAAAAAAGAAAAAAAATCAGATACTTAGTTTCAGTGCAAATAAAATCAGTTCTACAAATTCAATGTCTTTTATAATTCTAAATCTGATGGCACAGATTTACTTCCATACTACAGGCTAATCCTCCTGCTTTGAACTCACAGCGCACCTTCCAGTAGAATACCTGAAGGCTTTTTTCAAACAACCCTCGATTGTTTTGTTGTTCTCAGCGTTTATCATTCAAAGACAAACCCTGCTGATCAGTGCTGTGAATGCTGATCCCACAGTGGAGGCTGAGTAGGAGTATTAACGCCGGTCCAGGTAGAGCCGCCGCCGCTGAAGGCACCGCTACATCATCTGGACTGAAGAGATGGATGAGGGGGGTCCAGGTGGGGCCGAGGGGGGGACCAGGCCTCAGAGGGAACCCACCCCCCCAGTAGCAGCCCAGGGAACGGTCCAGACAGGAGGTTTAAATACAAATGAACAGCACAGGGTTTGGGTAGGAGATCCATGGGGTGGTGGGTTTGTCCTGCAGCTGCTTCTGGAGGACGGGTTTAGCTAGCATAGACCACCAACTACTGGGAGGACGGGTTTAGCTAGCATAGACCACCAACTACTGGGAGGACGGGTTTAGCTAGCATAGACCACCAACTACTGGGAGGACGAGTTTAGCTAGCATAGACCACCAACTACTGGGAGGACGGGTTTAGCTAGCATAGACCACCAACTACTGGGAGGACGGGTTTAGCTAGCATAGACCACCAACTACTGGGAGGACGGGTTTAGCTAGCATAGACCACCAACTACTGGGAGGACGGGTTTAGCTAGCATAGACCACCAACTACTGGGAGGACGGGTTTAGCTAGCATAGACCACCAACTACTGGGAGTTCACCAGCTGGTTCTGGAGGACGGTTTTAGCTAGCATAGACCACGAACTACTGGGAGGATGTCGTGTCCAGTATTGTCTTTGTCATCTCTGTCATTGTCTTTGTCATCATTATCATCATCTTTGTAGTCGTCACTATCATCATCGTTGTCATCATTATCATTTGTCGTTTGTCATCGTCGTCTTCGTTGTCTTTGCCATCGTCTTTGTCGTCTTGGTCATCTTTGTCGTCTTCACTGTCTTTGTCGTCTTCACCGTCTTTGTCGTCTTCACCGTCTTCAACGTCTTTGTTGTCTTCATTGTCTTTGTCATCATCTTTGTTGCCATTATTGTCATCTTTGGCGTCTTTGTTATCATTCCTGCTATCGTCATCTTCGTCTTCATCATCTTAGTCTTTGTTGTCTGTGTCGTCATTTTTGTCATTGTCTTTGTTGTTATTGTCATCTTCATCTTTCATCATCTTCGTTGTCTATGTCGTTGTTTTTGTTGTCGTCTTTGTTGTTATTGTCATCTTTGTCTTCATCATCTTTGTCATCGTTGTTGTCTTTGTCGTTGTTATTGTCGTCTTTGTTATCTTTGTCATCTTTGTCTTCATCATCTTAGTCTTTGTTGTCTTTGTCATTATTGTCATCTTCATCTTTCATCGTCTTCGTCATCTTTGTCATTGTTTTTGTTGTCATCGTTGTTATAGTTGTCTTTGTCATCTTTGCCATCGTTGTCATTTTTGTCGTCTTTGTCGTTGTTCTTGTCGTCTTTTCTTCGTCATCTTCGCTGTCTGTGTCTTCGTTGTTGTCTTCATTAATCATTTCTGTAAACGTCCTCTGAGATTCTTTTCGTCTCGTTCCTATTAATCATTGATAGAAGTCATTGATGGACTTTCGTTTGGGTTCATGACCTCTGACCTTGAGTGACCTTGAAGGGTCAAACTAAAGGTCACCAACATCTACATTTCAACAATCCTCTATGAAACTACTGATCTTATTCATTTCTAATTTCATCTGTATCTTCTTCGGGACAATGTCTACAAAGTTCATTCACAATTTTGAGAAATTTTGATTTTTGACTTTTTTTTTTTTTTTTTTAATGTTCTATGTCAGTGGTTCCAGATATCAGTCTAGTTCCTATTGGTCACTGATAGAAGTCAGATATGGACTGTGATTGGATGAGTTGAATTCTCCTCCAGTGAAAGTCCCACCTACTTCTATAGTTAGATTGATCTGCATCCAGAACCAGGACTGGAACATAGAACAGAACCTGCCAACCTTCCACATTCACCTGGTTCTGATCCACATAGAGCAGACCCTGGTTTGGTCTTCTTAGTCCTTCAGTGTGTTTCCTTTTAATGTTGAAGCTCCAGTTGTGTGTCCGTCCACTGCTGCGTTTCCCATCATCCTCCAGCCTGTGGCCCGGCGCTCACTTCCTGTTGGTTCTATGACAGTCGAGGCTGGAGCACCTGAGGCAGTGCCTTGGTCCATCACTAGAGGGAGTGGGCAGCCTGAAGAAGAATGGAGTGGATATGAGCAGTGGGACAGAGGACAGAGGGAAAGCACTGAGGATTCAGGAACCACAACCACTGGAGCAGCGTTAGCATCCAAGCTAACCCAGGAACAGGCTACATGTGTTAGAACTGAATAGACCAATACTACAGAGAACCAAGGAGAACACAGAGAACCCAGAGAACCCAAACAGAAAACCCAGAGATTCAGTAACCAGAACCACTGGAGCAGCGTTAGCATCCAAGCTAACCCTGGAACAGGTTACATGTGTGAGAACTGAACAGAAAAACACTACAGAGAACCAAGGAGAACACAGAGAACACACAGAGAGAACCCAGAGATTCAGTAACCAGAACCACTGGAGCAGCGTTAGCATCCAAGCTAACCCTGGAACAGGTTACATGTGTGAGAACTGAACAGAAAAACACTACAGAGAACCAAGGAGAACCCAGAGAACACACAGAGAGAACCCAGAGATTCAGTAACCAGAACCACTGGAGCAGCGTTAGCATCCAAGCTAACCCTGGAACAGGTTACATGTGTGAGAACTGAACAGAAAAACACTACAGAGAACCAAGGAGAACCCAGAGAACACACAGAGAGAACCCAGAGATTCAGTAATCAGAACCACTGGAGCAGCGTTAGCATCCAAGCTAACCCAGGAACAGGCTAAATGTGAGAGAACGGAACAGATAAATACTACAGAGAACCAAGGAGAACACAGAGAACACACAGAGAGAACCCAGAGGTTCAGTCACCAGAACCACTGGAGCAGCGTTAGCATCCAAGCTAAACCATGACACTAAATATTCCAGTCCGACTCCTGCACCATCTCAGATCTGTTCCCTCCCTCTGTTCCTGAAGTGCCCCCCCCTTCACAGCTCACTGACCTCATATGAAAATGTTTATGTGGCTCAAACTGAATGTGGACTTCCATGGTTTCATACACAGAACAGTGTTTGGTGGAGCAGAGTCCAGCCTCAGAGACAGACCATGTGGACAAAAGTAATGGGACACCATGACATGACAACGAAAACAAACAAACAAATAAATAAACAAACAAATAAACAAACAAACAACAGGCGCTGCTTAAAGGTCTGGTTCATTCCAGCTCTACATGTAAAGTGTCATCAGATAAGTTTTATTATGATTTGATGTATTTAGATAAAAATTGATTGATTGATTGATTGATTGATTGATTGATTGATTGATTGATTGAACAGCCCGACAGGCACCATTTTTAGAATATAAGCGTAAAAACACAAACATGTCAGGTTTTTTTTTTTTTTTGTAATCCATGAACCCAATTCCATAATTAATGAATTTATAATCAAATATTGGGTCCGAAAATAGGACCCAAATATGGATATTAAATCTCCCTTGGTGTCAGTGCATTAGATGTGTAAACATGTGTGTAAGTGCTCTTCTATAGACTCTAAATGAAGACACTGTGTTCAATGTGTGGATCTTAGTGGTTTTTCTAATCCTCACATGTGGGTTTGGCATCAATCTGAGTCTCATTCCAGATTTGGTGTGGAACCCATTTTGTCCACTGGTGTTACATGCAGAACCTGGATCTTTAAACATATAAATCAGCAGTGATTTTACAACATTTTTGTCAAACATTCTGCCTTGAATATTTACTACGATTCCCAAAATGCACCTGTGACAGAATAAAGGGATACTAAAAAAAAATAGTGGAATTTATGTGTCTTTTGACCATGTTACATGCAGATTTTTGTATTAAATATAATGTAAAATACTATAAAAAGTGTGTTTTATCTGAAGAAATAGTTTCTCTTTTATCTCAGTAAATATTTCTTTCTTAAATTTGACCCACAGGTCTTCCAAACCTGCTTCAGAACATTCGTCTACATCTGTTTGAATGTTGAACTCCTCTGTCCTGTTTTACAGTAGAACCCATATAACAAAAAACACAAACATGTGTTTGTTTGTTTTTTAAATCCATGAACCCAAACGAACCAATGCACTGATATCTATCCCATAATATAAAACTCTATTATGACATGAGTCCTTATTGTTACCCCTGTTAGAACAGAAACACCTGGAATCAAAGCGTCCACATACTTTTGGACACATAATGTTACTCCACCTGGTGCAGACTGTGTGTGTGTGTGTGTGTGTGTGTGTGTGTGTGTGTGTGTGTGTGTGTGTGTGTGTGTGTGTGTGTGTGTGTGTGTGGGCAGCTTCAGTTTCATCCATCCCATCCATCACTGGAACAGGCTCTGGTGTTTCAGTTTGGTTTGAGTCTGGAGCGTCTGCGCTGGAGGACGATGCAGCGTTCAGACGGTGCTCGGTGGTTTCATTCACAGTTTCAGCCTCACACCAGCCGCTGTCAGCCAACATTTATCATTTTTGTCCCTGCTGGTCATGGTGATGCTGCTGGATCTGTGTGTCCATCTGTCCACTTCTGTCCACTTCTGTCTGTCCAGTACAGTGGTCCAGGGCATGACATCTGGACAAATATGAGGACTGGAGGAAATTTTAGTTTGAGTACACTGTAAAAAAAAAAAAAAAAAGTAATTTAACATAATTTTCACTGTTCATTTTACAAATTTTTCCTGTATTTTTAAGATACAGGAAAATATCACAGAAATGACAAAAAAAATCACAGTGATTTTACATGTCAAATGTAAAATAACATGAAAAAACTGTAACTCTGAATAACCAAAAAAAAAATAAATTTTTTAAAAGAATTTTTTTCTTTTTTCACAAGAAAATACAGTTAAAATACATTTGGAAATGTATCATAATTTCACAAATATTTATTTTCTATTCATGAGATTAAACTGATAATTTAAAGTTTAATACTGTAAAAAAAAAAAAAAAAAAGATAAAATTACTCACAATTAACCGTAAAAGAAGTATTTGTTCTGTAAGTTTAACCAGACTTGTTTGTTAATTGACAAATATCTTGTGTAATTACAGGAGGTTTCACAACAAAATGTTGAATAAATGTATTTTTGTGAATGTATAACATGTATAAGCACTGATAAACTGTCCAAATACAGTTTTTATCAGTGGATTGTACAACTGAGTCTCATTGAAAATTATTTATATGTATATTTTATAGGTAATTTGATTGTTTTAATACATGTAAATATTCTTTATCAAATATTAAAAATAAAAAAAAAAACAAACAAAACAAAACATGCAAAATCTCATGTAAAGTTAGGGCAAAAATCTTTATTTTAATTATGGAAAAAATACCGTATTTTTATGAGATGGTTATTTTCTGTTATTTTACAGTATTTTTTTGGCACCCCAGCTGCCGGAATAATACCGTCTTTTGTGCTGTTTTTTTTTTTTTTTTTTTTTTTAACAGTGTACTCCTATCCATCAGTAACCAGTGTAGTTTGAGTACTGCTATTACCAGTTTACTTTGAGTACTCCTAACCACCACTAAATGGATAAAGAACCCATTTTTGCTCCGTCTTTGTCTGTTTTTTCTGCCCTGTCTCAGACCTAACAGTCCTGTTTTATTAAACACATCTGATGTATTTTTCTGTCCATGTGGCGTCCCACAGGGCACAGCCTCATTTTTTTATTTAGAAACAGTTAACGGTTCGATTGTGTCAATATCGGTTCAATAGTTACAGTCGTTTAAATAAACGTAGCACCGGTGACACAGTCGTCTTTAAAGGGTTCAGTGTTGTGCATATTCAGAACATTTATGCGTTTGACAGTCAGAATATCTGTAGACTGAAGAGCTCTTGACACAAACAGGTATTTGATATGTGTTGTGTTGGTTTGTTCTTTTTCAGATGTTTTCTTTTCCTCTTTGAACCTTAACTCTTAAATAAAAACAGTTTAAAGCCGACGTGCGTGCGTTAGAAAAGAAAATCAGCCTTTAGTTTCTGAGACTGAAATGATGAGTTCAGAAGCAGAAGGCGACGCAGAAGTCACATTTATGCACAACTGGTCTAAAAGCTGACGGTGGTTTGAGGTTTTTTCATCTGAGCTGAACCACTGGTGTGGATCACAGAACGCTGGGGAAGGATTTACAGATTTAGGTTTGAGTTTTTATTGGATTTTTTCTGCAGTTCTTCATACATGATGTTCCATTGCATTTACTTTACGGTCTGTGTCTCGGTTTAATTCTGTTTTAATATCTTAATATCAGTTCACACATCATCATCACAAAAGTCCGTTTCCATTTAACATTAGAGTTCTTCTATGAAACTGAGTTTATTTTAATATCTGACACTTGTACGGAAGCGTATTGCATTCACACAAAAAAATAAAATTCGGCTTTGTTTTTCTGAATGAAAGAGATTCTGTTTCTTGAAAAAATAAAAATTCGGCTCTGTTTTTACGTGATAATTATCTCATTAACTCAGAAAAACAGAGCCAAATTTAATTTTTTTCAGAAAACAGCATCTCTTTAATTCAGAAAAACAGAGACAAAAATTTTTTTTTACTGATTTTATCTCATAATTATCTCATAATTATCTTGTTAATTCAGAAAAACAGCCAATTTTTTTTTGTGTGTGTGAATGCAATACGCTTCCGTACTTTTCCATCTTTTTAGACCCAATAATAAAAGGTAAATGTAGATGTATTTCTCCCCAAGATGGACCTAATGATGACCCCAGAGAAATATGAGCCATCCCATAATTAATGAATTTATAATCAAATATTGGGTCCAAAAAAAGGACCCAAATATGGACATTAAATCTCCCTCAGTGTCAGTGCATTAGATGTGTAAACGTGTGTAAATGCTCTTCTATAGACTCTAAATAAAGACACTGTGTTCAGTGTGTGGATCCTAGTGGTTTTTCTAATCCACACATGTGGGTTTTTCATCAGTCTGAGTCTCATTCCAAGTTTGGTGGAACCCATCGTGTCCACTGGTGTTACATACAGAACCTGAACATTTAAAAACTAATAAAACACCAGTGATTTTTCAACAACGGTCATTTCTGTTAAACACTCTGACTTGAAGATTTACCACGATTCCCAAAATGCACCTGTGAGACTAAAGAGATATTCAAAAAATAGTGGTGTGGAATTTTTGTGTCCTTTTGACCGTGTTACATGCGGATTTATGGATAAATATCATGTAAAGTAATATAAAAATGTGTTTTATCTGAACAGTAGTTTCTCTTTTATCTCATTAAATATTTCTTTTTTAAACTCGACCCGCAGTTCTTCCAAACCTGCTTCAGAACATTCGTCTCCATCTGTTTGAACGTTGAACTCTGTCCTGTTTCAGAGCAGAACCCATTTAACAACAGTCACTGAATATTTCACTTTAATTTGTGTTATTTAGTTCATTCTTGTTGAAGCTGCTGGAGCCAGAGTTCTGATTGATGGACTCTGGACTACGACTGGTCCTTACAGTTGTCAATCATTTGTTTTTACAACATGATTGACTGCTTTGATGTTAACGATGTCATAGATTGAATGTGTTGTGTGTGTTTGACGACAGCAGGTTCATAGTTTTTCAGTTTCAGTGTCAAACACGTCCTTAAATGAGTTTGGTCCTGAGCTGTTCAGACAACACACTGCTCCTCTGGAACTGTTTGTGTTTGTTGTTGTTGTTTATTTTCCTGTCTGACTGGAGGCTTGTGTACTTCTGCAGACTCAGGGACACACTGAACGGAGACCAAACTGAAGTCAAACAGGAGAAACAGTTGGGTTTGGTTTGTGTCCTTGGCCCCAGATGTGGAAAGCACCACTCCACTATCTGTGGGCTGTTTTATTTTGGAAGGTTTATTTTAGGATCTGTGGGCTTCGCTCGGTAACATGTGGCACAGAATGAAGGGAAGGAGAACGAAGGAAGGGAAGGATCATGTGATGAAGGTGAACGGAGGAACAGCTGAGAACAAGAGACAGTAGAAAAAAAGGAGAAAAAAGAAAAACAGGAGGAAAAAAGAAAAACAGTAGAAGAAGAGAAAAAAAAGGAGAAAAAAGAAAAACAGGAGGAAAAAAGAAAAAAGTAGGAAAAAATAACACGAGAAAACAGAAAAACAGGAGGAAAAAAGAAAAACAGTAGAAGAAGAGAAAAAAGGAGAAAAAAGAAAAACAGGAGGAAAAAAGAAAAAAGTAGGAAAAAATAACACGAGAAAAAAGAAAAACAGGAGGAAAAAAGAACAAGAAAAACAGTAGAAAAAAAATGTAGAAAAAAGAAAAACAGTAGAAAAAACAAACAAGAAAAACAGTAGAAAAAAAAACAGTAGAAAAAAAGAAAAACAGTAGGAAAAACAAGAACAGAACAAGAAAAACAGTAGAAAAAAAGAAAAACAGTAGAAAAAAGAAAAATGGTAGAAAAAAACAAGAAAAACAGTTTAAACTAGAAAAGCACTCGGAGAGCGCAGACCTCCACCAAGCACAAAAATTCCCCACATAATCGGTGATACAAATCCTACATTTATTTTTTAAAATAAAATCCGCCTTCTGGATCAGATCCGGATCAGCCTTTGAAATGTGATAGAGGACCCCATTGTCAATTCCTGAGTTAAATTTCATGAGTTTTGGTCAATAATTAAGCGAGATATTGGGAAACAAAAATTTTGGCCCCATTTACCACAATGTTAACGAAAATTTCAAAGTGATCCAGAATCCAGGATTTCTTCCGGATCACTCCCAAAAGTAAATCATTTCTTCCTTATCCCATTTCCAACAAACCCTGAAAATTTCATCAAAATCTGTCCATAACTTTTTGAGTTATGTTGCACACTAACGGACAGACAAACAAATAGACAGACAAACAAACCCTGGCAAAAACATAACCTCCTTGGCGGAGGTAAAAAATAAAAACTGTAGAAAAAAAGAACAAGAAAACAGTAGAAAAAAAGAAAAACAGTAGAAAAAACGAGAAAAACAGTTTAAAAAAATAAAAACACTAGAAAAAAACAAGAAAAACTGGGAATATTTGATATTCTCACCTTCAGTTTCATGTCCACGTAATACAAGAGGAATTTATTTATTTATTTATTTAGTCAGTTCGTTAGTTCTATTTCTTTTCTTTTCTTGCTTTCTTTATCCCATACAGACCCTGTACTACTTTTCAGGCAGTTCCCATATAATTTTTTTCTCTGTTTCTACCTTTCTTAACTGATTTATCACCTTTTCTTTTAACATTATCCTCTTTATTGGGCTTCTTTTTTTTTTTTTTTTTTTCTCGGTGTAAATCGTGTATTTTTCTAAATTCAATTCACAGATTATGTAGATATTTGTGAAAACTCAGAGTAAATTCAAAGTTCATTGGATCAAACTGAATAAATGCTCTGTTTCAGTCTGATCTGTCCTGAACTGAACATGAACCCAGTGTGGCTCTGTAAGGGTTAACAGGGACATGGTGCATTCATTCCGTTTGAATAATAGTTCTTTTTCGTCTCTTTAAAGGTTGGTTTTTCTAAACATGTCGGACTGTATTTGGTTCTTTTTATTTGTTGGATGTTGTGGTTCTGCGTGTGTTCTCCTTTGGACTGAACGTCAACACTGTGTGAATCTATGAATATATTCCTGTGATATTTGAGCCGTCAGAGCTGTCAACACAAGGTCAAAGGTCATGGGAGGTGTGGTCAGAGACAGACCGTCGAGGGGTTTAAAATGCTGAGGGGGCGGGGGGTGTGTGTGTCTGTGTGTGTGTGTGTGTGTGTGGGGGGGGCAGTCAGAGCATCCAAACCCCAGCCTTTAATAAATCAGTTTGTTAATTTTTCCAGCGCTGCAGCGGCACCAGTTGTGCATGAAAATTCAACTCATCTAAATTAAAATCTTTCCTGTTATTGCGTATGCTAATAGAGCAATTTCATTTCTTACCACAGTTCGTGTGTAATTTCATTCATTCCAGAGACGGAGAAGAGGCACAGATGAACCGATTCATCTGACAAACGTGTTCTGAACAGAACCAAACAACAGCAGACAGCAACGTTTACGCCAAACATGGAGGCGCTCACTAAAGGGTTTAACCCTGTTTGGATCATATGTGATACGGCAGGTTCACAGACCTCTGTCTAATCAGTCAGATCAATACTTTCCTAATAACCCTGTTGGATGGGAGCTCATACGTGTTTTCTGCCCCCTGGTGGATGATCATCCTTTTCAATATGGACACCGTCGTTAAATCGTCCAACACACGTTTTGCAGGAAAGTCTTTGGTGATTTTCAAAAAGTTATGTAAACCCTTTATCGGGCAAGTGACTATTTTTGGTAATTTCCACAAACATTAACTATGGGTCCGATCCCGTGGCTCAGTGAGGTCCATTAGCATGTTGGATTTTTATAAAAATATACAGTGATTCAGACAGATTTTATAAACATGTTGAAGCTGTAAACAGTGAATATGAGTTTATGACCTCAGAACAGCTGTTTTATTGCATGTGTTTAATAATAATGATAATAATAATAATAATAACAATAATAATAATAATAATAATAATAATAATAATAATAATAATAACAATGGATTCGATTTATATAGCGCTTTTCTATGAATGCATACTCAAAGCGCACAGTGGATCCATTATTCATTCACTCTCACATGCTCCCTCTGGTGGTGGTAAACTACATCTGTATCCACAGCTGTCCTGGGGCAGACTGACGGAAGTGTGGCTGCCAATCTGCGCCTACGGCCCCTCCCACCACCACAGAGCATTCACACACATTCATACACCAGTGTGAGTGGCACTGGAGGCTTGTCTTGCCCAAGGACACAACAGCACATGGACAGAGTGGGATTCGAAACACCAACCCTTTGGTTATTGGACAACCCACTCTACCAACTGAGCCATGGCCGCCCCACAAACTTTACTTAGCGATCTATCTATCTATCTATCTATCTATCTATCTATCTATCTATCTATCTATCTATCTATCTATCTATCTATCTATCTATCTATCTATCTATCTATCTATCTATCTATCTATCTATCTATCTATCTATCTATATACACACACACACACACACATATATATATGTATATATATGAATATATATATGTGTGTGTATATATATATATATATATATATATATATATATACACACACACACACACACACACACACACACACACACACACACACATATATATATATATATATATATATATATATATATACAGGGTGGGGAAACAAAATTTACACTGAACATTTAGTTGTTTTTTCTCAGCAGGCACTACGTCAGTTGTTTTGAAACCAAACATATACTGATGTCATAATCATACCTAACACTATTATCCATACCTTTTCAGAAACTTTTGCCCATATGAGTAATCAGGAAAGCAAACGTCAAAGAGTGTGTGATTTGCTGAATGCACTCGTCACACCAAAGGAGATTTCAAAAATAGTTGGAGTGTCCATAAAGACTGTTTATAATGGAAAGAAGAGAATGACTATGAGCAAAACTATTACCAGAAAGTCTGGAAGATACTATTAAAGAAGAATGGGAGAAGTTGTCACCCCAATATTTGAGGAACACTTGCGCAAGTTTCAGGAAGCGTGTGAAGGCAGTTATTGAGAAAGAAGGAGGACACAGAATAAAAACATTTTCTATTATGTACATTTTCTTGTGGCAAATAAATTCTCATGACTTTCAATAAACTAATTGGTCATACACTGTCTTTCAATCCCTGCCTCAAAATATTGTAAATTTTGCTTCCCCACCCTGTACCTTTTGGATATTTTTTTTAAAAATTTATTTATTTTTGCCATGTATTGTGAAGGAACCAAATATGGTAACTTCATTGACCTTGATTTTTCTACATGAAAATAAAACATTTTGAAAAATTTCGCAAAAGTAATAAACTCTCTCACGCTAAGGTTAAAATGTGAAATGTCAGAGTATTTCTATGTGTACCCTATAAGAAGAACATTTATATTATTAAATCGAAAATTAAAAATATTAAAATTTTAGTGTCAAGGGAAATGAAAAGGCTGTAAAAGACTTTATGTAAAAACAAAAAAAAAAAAACCCTACCTGAAATCTTCTATATTTTCAAAATTTTTATTTCTGTGTCTAAAGTTAATATTGTTGTGAGCAAAAAGTATTGAATATGATACAAAAACAAACAAACAAAAACAAAACATTATAAACAAAATGATATGGAATATTTTTTTAGTTTGGATTACGATACAAGGGTTAATAAATATTCCAATTCCAAAAATTGTGAAGGTTGTGTCTTGCTTTTAAAGGGTCAGGTTTTACAGGGTTAATAATAATAATAATAATAATAATAATAATAATAATAATAATAATAATAATAATAGTTATATAGCTCTTGTTTGGACACTCACAGTTAAAATGAATACAGTGCTTCCACACTTCACATTCAAACACAAAGGAAAAAATCTTCAGTGGGATATAACAGGGCTTTGATCCAGAACTCGGGGGGGGGGGGGGGGGGGGGGGGGTGATGGTGTGTGTGTGTATGTGGTTCTAAGGAATCCATGTGAAAAAACTTGAATATGAGTCTGGCACGAATCGTTT
Source organism: Sphaeramia orbicularis (assembly GCF_902148855.1). Taxonomy (NCBI): domain Eukaryota; kingdom Metazoa; phylum Chordata; class Actinopteri; order Kurtiformes; family Apogonidae; genus Sphaeramia; species Sphaeramia orbicularis. The sequence goes on along the minus strand of NW_021941593.1, from coordinate 115,412 downwards.
TGTGCTCGGCTGCATCGAGTGGCTGTGGAGTGAGTGGGTAATTCAGCCGAGTGGAAAAAAGTGTTTTATCAGGAGGCAGACGACGACACGCCAAAGTCCCACTCAACACTCAGACCTTGAACGCAACACAGAGATGAGATTACAGATAATTAGAACTGGAGGGGGAGTGGAAGAGCAACAGCACACTGTAAAAAAAAAAAAAAAAAAAAATATATATATATATATATATATATATATATATATATATATATATATATATATATATATATATATATATATATAAAAACCTGCTGTTAGTGGTGTGTGTGTGTGTGTGTGTGGCCGCTGTAGTTACTGTGCTCTCAGTTTGTGTTAGAGTCAGTGACATGTTTGTGGGTGGATTCACTGTTTGGACTCTGATGTGCATGGTGCTGGGGGGTGGGGTGGTGGGGCTGAAAGAGTCCAGAGCCATAGACAGAAAGAGTTGCGACAGGCTTTGGTGTCGCAGCTACAGTGATGAGGTGGTTCATGTAAGCCTCAATAGTTCCAAACAAACGTTGCACTGTCATGTTTTCTGTGTTTTTTCTGACTGTTTGAATTGTATGTATCTTTTTTAGTGTACATTAGAGAACACATTTGTACATTCCATTTCAGTACAAACATGTAAATATGCCAGAGTTAGCACCAATGCTAATTTTCATCCGCAGTCCTCACTTAATAAATAACAGAGATCTGTGCAAAACCAAACCAAACAAAACAAGTGTTCAGAGAATGCACACCTCCGCCAAGCACCCCGAACAGTGTGCATGTGTGGATCGACTATTTCTGTTTAAATTCAACAGTTTCCAGGTTGTTCCATACAGCAGAAAAAGTTGAAGCTTGGTACCAGTCATGTGTATGTCCAATTATATTCAATTCCAATCAATATTTGTCGAGTTATAATGAAAAATGTGGTAAATGGGATTTTCAATGTTAAATGTAGATGTCCACAGAGTCCACATTCCACAGTGGATGTGGACAATTTAGTTCCAGATACAAGATATTGTTCTAAGCTACAGGTGGATCAAACTGGAGGCTAATCGGAGTCGTTTTGAATTTTTTATGAATTTTAGAAAATTGCTCAATGATGACAGATAGGAAAATGGTAGATTTTGTGACCTTGCTGTGACCTTGAACTTTGGCCTACTGGGCCCAGAATTTAATGGGTTGGTCCCAGGGCCTAGGCCTATCTGTGGGGAAGATTTGGGAAAGATGGGTGGAAGAGTTTTCCTGTAAAGTTGCTAACAAACAAACACACAAAGCAAAATGATCACAATACCTCCTGGAGGAGGGAATAATACAGTGTAATAAGTGCAGTACAGAGCAGGACAGTCCAGTTCAATACACTACAGTATAGTCCATGTCAAAGACTGAAATAACCCTTTACCACTTAAAGGACAGTACAGTACAAATCCTTACATTACAGTACAAAATGACATTTATGCCTACGTGTCAGATTTGGGTTTGGGCTTTGAGATGCTTTTAAGGAACACTGTTGTTATACTTTTAGTACCTTTTCAAATAATGGTGATGTTTTATGTCTGTGTTCTTCTCAGTTTTCAGTTTGGTTTTAGTTCTGACTTTTGTTGTGTAACTATATTTCAGTGTGGATGTACAGATGTGGCTGGATTTCGTGTAACTTCTGCTGCTGTCTGTTCCAGGACACGCTGGAAAAAGAGATTTTTAACCTCAATGAGCTTTGTCCTGATTAAATAAAGGTTTATTAACAACAACAACAACAACAACAACAACAACAACAACAATAATAATAATAATAATAATAATGATAAGGGACAGACAACAGTGAGTGGGTTAATGCAGGAAAATATACAAATAAACCACACACAAGGATATTTACAACTGTTTATTTATTTATTTATTCTTGACAGTACATATTGATGAATGTCTACACCAGTAGTTCTCCAACTTTTTACAGTGGAGTACCCTCTGAAATAGACTTTTTACAGTGGATCTCTGTTGTCCCCCTGTGCCAAGATGGCGGCACGCAGCAGTGCAGCAGCTTCTCGAGCTCCTAGTATTATGCCGATAAACTGTGTGTTTTCGACTGAATTAACACATAGGACACACAAGAAGTACAGCCCGGCCGTACTCTTGAACATCTGAGACGTCTCAGTTATAACTGCTCAAAGCTACACTAGGGAGACTGCCGCTCCTAAGGACAACGGGCTGGCATAGCTTAGCACGGAGGCTAAGTGGCAACAGGAAGTACTGTGCATGGAGACAGAAGAGGGGCAAGTGAGCCGGCTTGCTAGCGAAGCTAAAGGCTAGCAAGCCACCGATCCTGACTCTTTTCCTGGCAAACATCCGCGCCCTGAACAACAAGATGGACTGACTTCGTCTGAGGCTTGGGGTTTATCTGGAGATGAGGAACTGCGCAGTACTTTGTCTTACGGAAACCTGGTTGAATGACAGCATGCCAGATACAGCCTTCCAGATCGACGGACTGCGTCTCTTCCGAGCGGACCGAAGCCGGTTATCAGGGAAAAGTCGTGGAGGCGGACTCTGTATGTACATAAACACAGGCTGGTGCACAAACTGCAAACTGGTGACCAGCCACTGCTCCAAAGAAATAGAGTTTTTGACTGTTAAATGTCGGCCACATTACTTGCTCCTGAATTCACGGCAGTGCTTGTCATGGTTGTTTACGTTCCACCGGATGCGAACAGTAGCAACGCGCTAAAGGAGCTACATGACAACTAGGGATGGGAATCGAGAGTAGCTCGATTCCTTGGAATCGTTTGCCTGCCTGCTTAACGATTCTGCTTATCGATTCCACCTTCGTTGTGCATGCACGATGACATCACACGTACGCTGCATTGTTTTGGTCAGAACGTAGCCACATGGTGTTGAGGCAGAAAACGGTCTAAAACAGACGACACCAGGTCCACTTACTTGGAACACTTGTAAAGTTTTCCATTTCTTCTAAAGGGTGGAATCCCTCCACTATCCTCAAACATTTGTCCACAGCATGTGATTCATTTACAGGAATGTCACGTATTTGATTCGCTACTTAGCAGCACTTGTGAATGTAGTGGCAGAATGAACACCGGGCCGGTTCCGGTGTGGGCAACAACATCGTAACTCCTTAAATACGAGTTTCTGAAGGTAAGAAGGGAAAGGAAATGGGGTGCATGACAATGGGAGACAAGCCGAGCCGAGTCGAACTGGTTCCATGAAGTAGAAATGCGGCAATAGAGGAATTAGAAAAGCGTCTTTAGTTTCACGTTCACTGCACCCCCACCCCCCCCACCCCCTGAACTGGCCTGGCGTCATCCGTAATTATTATTTGTACATACTGTATATGTTATATTTTCTGTGCAGAGGTGGAAATATAAAAGACAGTTAATACAGACACACCTGTTCGTACTCTTTTATTCCCTCACCCAATGAGAATCGATAAGGAATCGGATTGATAAGCAATATCGATAATGGAATCGGAATTGTAAATTCTTAACGATTCCCATCCCTAATGACAACATAGCTCACTACAAAACAAGCAACTGGATGCCTTTTACGTGGTTTTAGGGGACTTTAATCACATAAATCTGGACAGACTGGGTTTTATCAGCATGTCCAGTTTACCAACACAGGGAGAGAACACATTAGACGGGTGTACACAAACATACGTGGTGCGTACAGAGCCATGCCCCGTCCTCACACCCGGCCTCTCAGACCACATCTCCATCCAGCTGACCCCTGCTTACCGTCCCCGGCTAAACAGAGCAAACCAGAGCAGAGGACTGTCACCGTGTGGCCCCGGGATGCTGCCTACATACTGCAGGACTGCTTCCAGTTCACTGATTGGCGGGTGTTCTGAGAGGCTGCTGCACATGACGGACAGGTGGATCTAGAGGAGGACCACCCTCAGTTTCATCTCCAAGTGCATTGCAGGACATCACCACCACCAAAACAATCACCATTTACCCAAACCAAAAACCCTGGTTCAGCGCAGAGGTCAGGTCTCTGCTGAGAGCCAGGGATGCAGCCTTCAGATGGGGTGAGGCAGCAGCTCTCGGAGGCCAGAAGACAGCTGACCAAAGGCATCAGGAGGGCCAACGACACATATGCTCGGAAAATCCGGGGACATTTTCCCCACCAATGACCCCCAGAGCATGTGGAAGGGCATCAAGTGCATTACGGATTACACCAGCAAAATGCAAAGAGTCCGAGAGACCCCACCCTTCCTTATGCACTAAACAGCTTCTTTGCCAGGTTGGAGGTCTCAGCCACCTCTCCCGGCAGTAGACTTACACATGACCAGAGGAGACACCCCTTAGGGTGACAACTGCTGAGGTGGAGCGGTCCCTGCTAAGGATTAACCCTCACAAAGCTGCTGGCCCAGATAACATCCAGGGGAGGGTCCTCAGACTGTGCTTCTCAGCAGTCAGAAGCACTAACAGACATTTAGAACATCTCCCTCTCTCAGGCAGCTGTTCCAACCTGCATGAAAACATCTATCATCATCCCCATCTCCAAAAGCTCCGCAGTGACGGGCCTGAGGGACTATCGGCCTGTGGCCCCACCCCTATTATCACCAAGTGCTTCAAGAGGCTCATCATGGCCCAGATCAAAGACTCCATCTCTGTCACTGTGGACCCTCACCAGTATGCTTACTGGCAGAACCGCTCCACTGACGACACCATCGCATCAGTGGTCCACACAGCCCTAACCCACCTGGAGACAAAGGACACGTATGTGCGCCTGCTCTTCATTGACTTCACTTCTGCATTCAATACCATCACCCCAAACACCCTGGTGCAGAAAGCTCCACAGTCTTGGACTGACCCTCTGCAACTGGGTGTTAGACTTTCTCACCAATAGACCACAGACTGTCCCTATCCATGACACTCCTCCTCCCCCATCACCCTCAGCACTGGCTCCCCTCGGGGCTGTGTGCTGACCCCCCCTGCTGTTCACCCTGCTGACGTATGACTGCTCCACCAAACATCCAAGCTGTCATATCGTAAAGTTTGCGGACAGTGGTTGGATGCATCACCAATACTGATGAATCTGAATACAGAGAGGAGGTGGAACATGTGGAGCGCTGGTGCACTGACAACAACCTCTGCATCAACATGAAAAAGACAAAGGAGATGATTGTGGACTTTAGGAGGAGCAGACACTGTCCCCCTCCCCTGCACATCAGAGGAGCAGCTGTGGAAGTGGTCCCCAGTGTCAGGTACCTGGGGGTCCACCTCAGTGAGGACCTTACCTGGAGCCACAACACCTCAGACCTGGTTAGGAAGGCTCACCAGCGCTTATACTTCCTTAGAAGACTGCGGCTGGTCGGACTGGGAGGATGGGTCTTGTCCTCCTTCTACAGGTGTGTGGTGGAAAGTGTCCTCACCTCCTGCATCACACTGTGGTATGGCAGCTGCTCTGTGGCACAGAGGAAGGCTGCACAGGCTGGTGAAGGATGCACAGAGGGTCAGCCTCCCCACCACCACGGACATTTACATCTCCAGGTGCAGAAAGAGGGCCAACTGCATCATGAAAGATCTCACCCACCCTGCATACGCACTTTTTGTCCCTCTTCCCTCAGGAAGAAGGCTGCGGAGCATTCAGAGCAGGACCCACCAGACTGAAAACCAGCTTCTTTCCAACAGCGGTGAGGCTGTAGAACTCAGGAACTGCTCTGAACCCTCTCACTCAGGGGGACGGATCCACACAACACCTAACTGCACCTGACTGCACTGCTCTGTGCACTGCACTCTGCTGTTGGCACTGGACTTCAAACGTCTACTGTGTATAGGCTAGGTTAGGTTGTAACAGGTGTTATTATTTTTATGTAGATATTTTAAAGTTTAATTTTAGACCTATATTTTACTTATTTTAAATTAGCCTTAGTTTAATCGATTTTAATGTATTCATTTATTTATTAGTTATTTACTTTATTGATATGGCAAATACAGGTCCTCAGAAACCAGTTTCATTCTCTTCTTTGTGATGGAATGACAAATAAAACTCCTTTAAATCCTTTGAATCCTTTTGAGTATCCCTTGAAATAGACGTTTTTATCCAGTACCAACTGAAATAGACATTTTACAGTGGAGTACCCCCCTGAAATAGACTTTTAAAGCGGAGTACCCTCTGAAATAGACTTTTTACAGCGAAGTACCCCCTGAAATAGACTTTTTTTATCCAGTACCAACTGAAATAGACATTTTACAGCGGAGTACCCTCTGAAATACACTTTTTACAGTAGAGTGCACCCTGAAATCAATTTTTTTACAGCGGAGTACCCCCCAAAGAAAACAGAATTTACAACAGAAATGCCACTAATACAGGAAATACACTGGATCAGTGGAAAGATGACCATATCTGATCAACTTAGAGATGGAGTTGGTAGATCAGCACAAATAGACGGCCAGACAATGTTACACTCTATGTTTGGAACTACTGGCCTCAAGAACCCAGAGGGAGGTCCATATTTGGTCTATTTTTTTTTTTTCCAGTGGAACGTGTCCAAGCTCTGTTTTCTCCACTCTTCTTCGTTACTTCTGAGGCTAAATCTTCGGACGCCGCTGATGGCTCCGAGCAGCACAAACCCAGTCAAGTGTAAACATGTGGTGGAGGCTGTAAATAATCCTGGTTTAGATGTTAGCGCTGCGACAGCAGACGGAGCTGGGCCGCCGGTGGCCATGTACCCACCCCCCACCCCCCTTGGGTGTAGTTCCTGGAGGAGGATGGGCTCCAGAGTGGAGGGTGCAGAGGAGCAGATTGTTCCAGCTGTAAAGGAGGCGCTGCCCCTGAGGCCTTTAGAATGTACAGAACATAGAGAACATAGAGCAGGATGACAAACACATGTTAGTTCAGGTTCTACCAGTGGAGCTGAAGTGGGTCAGAGGACACTTTTACATATATGAAGAAATAAAATGAACAAAAACAAATAAAAAAAACCTACAAATGATAAATGATGAGGAAAAATAAGCACAAAATTTACCAAAGTAAAGTTAAAAAAAGGATCAAATAAGCAACAAAATGACCAAACACAGCTGAAATGATCAATAAAATATAAAAAAAGAATAAATCGACAAAATAAGTAACATGAACAAAATGAGACACAAACTGTCCTCCATCGGTAATGGTCCTCCATCGGTAACGGTCCTCCATCGGTAACGGTCCTCCATCGTTAACGGCCCCCCATCGTTAACGGTCCCCCATCATTACCGGTCCACCATTCAATGAACATGTGACTCAGTCCAAACTGAACTAGAGAACGTAGGATCGGTTCTGTAGTTGAAGAACACAGAATGTTAATGTGGTTCTGGATTTTCCATTGCACCACAAACAGTCAGTGGTGTTTTATGTTTGAAACTCACGTCTGTGACCTCCTCTGTGTTATTGTTGTGTTTGAAGCAAAGCAACAGATCAGAGTTTCAATCAGACGCAGTAAAGCAGCTCTGAATCTGAAACTAAAACCTCCAAACACATGAAAGGACTGATCATCCCTCTCTTACCTGACTGATCTACTGCACCCCCACTCCCCTACTCGCCGCCTCCGCTCCGCTGATGCTAACCTTCTCACCCCCATCACCCAGACTAAGTTCCGTACCCTGGGTGTCAGAGCTTCTGCTGTGGCCGCCCCAACCCTCTGGAACTCCCTCCCCCTTCACATCTGGAACTCCGACACACTCACCTCATTCCAAAGCCGACTCAGATCCCACCTCTTCAGATCATCATTTGTAAAAGGACTGCCTGTTCCACCTCATCCACACTCTTCTACCTTCTCTTGTGTTTTCTTTTGTCTGTATTTGTCTCTGTATTTATTCTTTGATTGATATTTATATTAACTTCATATCTGTTTACCTGTTTGCTGTGTGTTTGTCCCTTGGCTGTTTATTGTAAAGCGTATTTGAGTACTTAGAAAAGTGCTATATAAACTGATGTATTATTATTATAATTATAATTATAATTATAATTATAATTATAATTATATATTATTATTATTATTATTATTTACAACCTTTAGTTTTTATGAGGTCCACAGTTGGTCTCAGCTGATAGAAGTCATATATGGACTGTCATTTGGGTCCATGACCTTTGACCTTGAGTGACCTTGAAGGGTCAAACTCAAAGTCTCCAGTGTCCAGATCTTCTTCTCTAGATTTCCTGGTTTCTGGATTCAATTCTGGTTTTATCTGTTTTTTCTTTGGAAAATGTTAACAAAGTTCATTCACAGTTTCCAGAAATTAACTTTTTTTTTTTTTTTTTTTTTTTTACACATTTTCATTAGCATGTTCATTAGCAATTTCTTCAAACATGTTCTTCTCCGAAATTACTTGTCAGATTCATTTCTAATTTTATCTGCTTCTTCTTTGGGACAAAGTCTACAAAGTTTATTCACAGTTTGGAGAAATAGAACTTTTTGAGTTTTTGATAAAATTTTTAAAATATATATTCTCCCTGTTCCTTTCCTTCTCCTGGTCCGTCTGTTGATGGTTTAGAACATGTCAGTGGTTCCAGATATCAGTCTAGTTCCTATTGGTCACTGATAGAAGTCAGATATAGACTGTGATTGGATGAGTTGAGGTCTCCTCCAGTCAAAGTCCCGCCCACTTCTAAAGTAAGATTGATCTGCATCCAGAACCGGAACATAGAACAGAACCAGGACTGGAACATAGAATAGAACCAGGACTGGAACACAGAACAGAACCAGGACTGGAACATAGAATAGAACATAGAACAGAACCAGGACTGGAACATAGAACAGAACCAGGACTGGAACACAGAACAGAACCAGGACTGGAACATAGAACAGAACCAGGACTGGGACATAGAACAGAACCAGGACTGGAACACAGAACAGAACCAGGACTGGAACATAGAACAGAACATAGAATAGAACCAGGATTGGAACATAGAACAGAACCAGGACTGGAACATAGAACAGAACACAGAATAGAACCAGGACTGGAACACAGAACAGAACCAGGACTGGAACACAGAACAGAACCAGGACTGGAACACAGAACAGAACCAGGACTGGAACACAGAACAGGACCAGGACTGGAACACAGAACAGAACCAGGACTGGAACACAGAACAGGACCAGGACTGGAACATTCCGTTCATACGTCACTCATCGTGCTTATCAACTCCTCCTAAAACGAACATTTCTGCGGAAGTGACTGTTCCACATCCATTAGAACCCAAAGCATCGGTTCCCTACAGTCTAATCTTAAACCCTGGGAGATGGAACTGTGGAATAGATTTGCTCCGTCCCTGTGGGAGGCAATTAGAGTTCCAGTCCTGCTTTAGATTCATGGTCGTCCGCACGCGCTCAGAAGTGATTTATTGATATATACAAACAAACGGCGTAAATCTTGATTAGTAAACAGCTTGTGTGGCGCCGGCGTCTGGAACCTCCCAGAGTAGATGTTGGATGGCACAACTCCTGCGGCTATTTCTCTTAGGTGTGGCAGGACTACGACAGCTGTGGGCCGTGTCTGCGTAAATCTACTGAGGATGAGGGAGGAATGAGAATGAAGGAGAGAGAGGAACTGTGGAGTAGAACACAGGAACTGTAGAGGAACTGAGCAGTAGAACACAGGAACTGTAGAGGAACTGAGCAGTAGAACACAGGAACTGTAGAGGAACTGGGCAGTAGAACACAGGAACTGTAGAGGAACTGTGGAGTAGAACACAGGAACTGTAGAGGAACTGAGCAGTAGAACACAGGAACTGTAGAGGAACTGGGCAGTAGAACACAGGAACTGTAGAGGAACTGGGCAGTAGAACACAGGAACTGTAGAGGAACTGAGCAGTAGAACACAGGAACTGTAGAGGAACTGAGCAGTAGAACACAGGAACTGTAGAGGAACTGAGCAGTAGAACACAGGAACTGTAGAGGAACTGTGGAGTAGAACACAGGAACTGTAGAGGAACTGAGCAGTAGAACACAGGAACTGTAGAGGAACTGAGCAGTAGAACACAGGAACTGTAGAGGAACTGGGCAGTAGAACACAGGAACTGTAGAGGAACTGAGCAGTAGAACACAGGAACTGTAGAGGAACTGAGCAGTAGAACACAGGAACTGTAGAGGAACTGGGCAGTAGAACACAGGAACAGACCCACAGAGGGACTGGGGCGGGGGGTGGGGGCAGAGTACTGGGGCAGAGGGGGGGCGGCCTCTGGACTGGGTCTGGGTTTTAAGCCTGGACTTTGTATTTTACTAAAATGCTTTAATTCCAGTGGACTTAAATGATTTCAGTTTGATTCCACTACTATAAAATGTTCAGTATATTCTACTCATTTGTAGTTGGAAGTCGAAACTATGAAACAGTTTCAGTTGAATGGATTTAAATCACTCAGTTTTAGTCCTGACCACACCTTTTTATCTGTGCATTGCATTGTGGGTATTGTTCATGTTGTTGTAAATGTGTTGTTTTTCTGTGCAGGGCCTCAGTGGGTTGTGCTGTTAGTGTTCATTTGGACTGAATGTGTGTGTGTCAGTGTTTATTGGCCTGTTTGTGTTTGTTTTTGTATTGTTGTACAGCTGCACCATGAGTCCCAGCTGTATGGAGCTGATTTAGGGCCTTAAGTTTTATATATGAAAAATTAAATTTGAAACTGAAAATTTAAGTTTTGATCTTGAAATTTGAAAAGTACAACAATGTATTCAAATTAAAAATAAGTGTATGAAAAGTTTTTTCAGGTTAAATAAAATTTTGATTCACTTCACTATTCTTTGAATAAATTATTTATTTTCATTTTTCACTTTCATATATTTTTAATAGTTGAGGTTTTATTTTATTTTTTTAGTTGCATGTTTTATCTTTTCAGATTCAGATCTTATTTTTATGGTTTCAAATCTCATTTTTTCACTTTCAGATCTTTTTTTTTCCGCTTTCAAATCTTTAATTTTCAGTTTCAAACTTTATTTTTTCATATACAAAACTTATGGCCCCAGATCGGCTCCATAAGCCATAGGCCCAACAGTGGCTTTCCTGTTCATCTTTGTATGTTCTTGTTTATGTACATTTTTATGCCTTGCCAAATTAAAAGCACTTCCTGTACTGGCAAATTACATTGAGCTAAGTTTCTGTCTAACTTCCATCCACGCTATAATATATTAATAATTATAATTATATTATAATTAAACAAAGCCATTTACATTGCAAAAGCTTTTAATTGAAATCTACTTGGAAATGAGTCCAATGAACTGATGATATTAAGTCTAATGATTCTACAAAGTAACTGACAGTTAAATTAACTCTGCATTTACTGTGTTGGACTTAAAATAGTAATTCCATTCAAATCAAGCATTTAAGTTCAATCCACGCAGGTTTTCATTACTCATTACTTACATTTTTTTAAGGCAACGGGGTTACCTCAGATTTTTTAAGTGAACTCAAAGTACCCGGTCTTACAGTGTCATCTGACTGCATTTCATGAGTCTGGTTTAACAGGAAGTTGTAACGGAGATAAGGGAACATTTCACAAAAAAATGACACTAGACACGACTTTTCAAATGTGCAAATGAAGTCATGTATATATGTATGTTTGAGTGTTTTTTGTTTTGTTTTGTTTTGTTTTCCATGACTTCTTACTCTCTGTTTAATTTCTAAGGACTAAGTCAGATTTCTTTGTCTGCTGCATATTCGAAATAAACTAAACTAAAAAAAACAAAAACTAAACAACATAGTACACACTGCATTACATTATTAATTTTGTGCTAGGTCACTATTTTTATTTATGGAATTTATGGAATGAGAGTTAATATCTTCATTATCATGTTAGAAGAATTATATTGTTCTCTAATCCTCCGATCATATTTCTTATTTGAATTCAACTAGATCAGCGTCATTTTCTTCCAGCGCTGTCAGATAATTGGACTGGAAATCCCACATTTGAACCCAATAATGAGTTAAACATTCTTATTTTTGTACTTTTTACCCGTTTACAGGCCATGATTTTTTTTTTTTTTTAGTTTTCATGTTCGTATTGTGATGTGGTTTTCAAACTGCGTTAACGGAGGAGAACGTGTCAGTGAACGCAGCCTTTGTTCTGTTACTGTTCATTAATTCTACATCCTGCTTATGTTGTTTTTGTTTTCTCCACCAAAGCGTCGGCTTAACTGTTACAGCTGCCAATTTCAGACGATGCCGAGTATTTCCAAGTGAAATGTTTGGATTGGAGGGGGGGGGGGGTGTGGTGGGATTGAGGGGGGGCGTTCTGAGTCCTGTTCCTGCTTTGAAGCCCCAACTGGTCTGAAGCTTTGACGGTAAATGAAATGAGGGAAAAAAATGAAGAAGGTAACAGTGAAGTGAGGAGACAGAGACGGAACAAAGGCTATGGAGTTCTGGGGGGGGGGCATACATACAGTCCATTGACCAAAACTGGACCGCCACACACCAGTGGGATCTGAAGGAAAATGATAACATCATGATATAAGTCATGACAAATCACTATTTTACTTTTGGTTTAACCTGAAAAAAGTTAATTAGAATCAGAATATGTTATTAATACCAGGGCAAATTATTGTTACAGCCGCTCCATTCAAGTAAAAGAAGAAATAACAGGAAAAATATGCACAAATAATCATGACAATATCACAGCAATATCAGATAATATCACAACAATATCATGGCAATATCATAGCAATATCATGTCAATATCACGGCAATATCATGACAATACTATAGCAATATTAAAACAATATCATGACAGTATCACAACAATATCACAGCAATATCACAGCAATATCACTGCAATATCACGGCAGTATCATGACAACTGTGGCAATATTACAACAATATCATGACAATATCACAACAATATCATGTCAATATCACAGCAATGTCATGACAATGTCACGGCAATATCGTGACGATACTACGGCAATATTACAACAATGTCATGACAATATCACAACAATATGTCAATATCATGACAATATCACAGCAATATCATGACAATACTCTGGCAATATTGCAACAATATCATGTCAATCACGACAATATCATGGCAATATCATGACAATACTGTGGCAATATTACAACAATATCATGATATATCACAGCAATATCATGGCAATATTATGACAATATCACAGCAATATCACAACAATATCACGATAATATCACAACAATATCACAGCAATATCATGATAATATCACAACAATATCAAGGCAATATCATGACTATATCACAGCAATATTACAGCAATATCACGACAATATCATGGCTCCTTTTCAAATGTTTTTTTGGATATTCAAAAAAAAGGAAAGTCAGTGGTATTTTTTTATTTTAAACTCCCCCCCTTTGTTTTTCTTTATATATATATATATATATATATTTTTTTTTTTTTTTTTTTTTTTTTTTCTATATGTATAATTTTTGTTTTGTTTGTTTTGTTTTTTTGTTTTTGGAAAAAAAGAAAGTCAGAGGGTTTTTAGGACTCCCCCCACCCCACCCCTTTTTTTTTTATGATGTGGACGTCCTTCAGTGTCTGAGCTCCACCTGACACACTGGATAGAAATGATACAACACACCCTCGTTCCTCCTCATTTCTCCTCGTTCCTCCATTTTCTCCTCATTCCTCCACGTTCCTCCACATTCTTCCACGTTCCTCCACACTTCCATTTCTCCACATTCCTCCGCGTTCCTCCTCGTTCCTCCATGTTCTTCCATGTTCCTCCACGTTCCTCCTCGTTCTTCCACGTTCCTCCATTTTCTCCACGTTCCTCCACGTCCCTCCATGTTCCTCCACGTCCCTCCATGTTCCTCCACGTCCCTCCATGTTCCTCCACGTTCTTCCATGTTCATCCATTTTCTCCACGTTCCTCCTCGTTCCTCCTCATTCCTCCATGTTCTCCACTGGGGCTGGAGTTTCACTTTCAGTTTGCCTTCCTCTTCTCCACTGACCTACTTCTGCCTCGTTTCTACCTCAGTGCCCCCCCCCCCCAAGCAGAGAACTGACCTAGTAACCCCCGTGGAACACCTGGCTAGTGGCCCTCTGGGAACTGGGCAAAGGGTCAGAGGTCAAACTAATATGAGAAAATGTGACAGGCCTGTTCTGTCTGCGAGGAGTGTAATTTACACTGCACTGCAGAAAATAAGGCACACTGTAAAAAATGTCCTGGTAGAAATAAGGCTAATGTTCCTAAATCTGCTCCAGTTGTCTGATATTAAGTAAAAAAAAATCAGTCAGTGGGGTCAGAAAAACACTGGGTAGAATTCTACAAACAAACAAAACAGACTATCTTTATTTTTTTTTCTATTTAGATGAAAAATAAGACGAGTGTTCTAAAAATAAGGCTTTTTTCACTTTCTTGGATTTTTTTTTTTCTTCAGTGTTGAAATAGAAACTGTTGATGCAGTTGTTGAAACAGTTGAACGCAACTACACAATTATTATGTTATTATATCATGTACATTATATATGTGTATGGTATATGTGTGTGTGTGTGTGTGTGTGTGTGTATAGGTGTATTTGTGTGTGTATGTGTGTATTTGTGTGTGTATGTGTGTGTGTATTTGTGTACGTGTGTGTATATGTGTGTATATCTGTGTGTGTGTGTGTGTGTGTGTGTGTGTGTGTGTCTGCTGTTAACACACTGACTGCTGCTTAGTGAGATACTAGTTATACACACATATACAAATATGCACACACACATACAAATATATACACACACATATACACACATATATATATATACACACATACATGCACATGTATATACACACCTATGTACACACACATACACACACAAATATACACACATACACACATATTTACACACACAAATATATACACACATATATACGCACACACACATACACACACATATTTACACACGTATACACACATATATACACACAAACATACAAACACACATATATACACATATACACACACACACACATATACACATACACACATATACACACATACTGTATATACACCCATACATGCACACACACATACACACACACACATACATATACACATACACACAAATATATACACACACATATACACACATTTACACACACATATACACACACACATGCAGATATACACACACACATATACACACACATACACACAAATATATGCACACATATACACACATTTACACACACATATACACAACACACACATATAACAAATACACACACACACACACACACGCAGTGGTGTGTATTTTTGTGTTTTCCACTCCAGGGTGTTCCAGCCTCAGTGCTTTCATCAGTAAATTGGGATTCTGCTCTTTTTTTCCATTAGTTTGGTGCTTGCTTCTGTTTTATTCATCTTCCAAATGTCACACAGCAGCAGCTGCATTTGTGGCACAAATACAAACACGGGCCAAAATAAAACACATCATTTCTTTTGTCGTTGTGTTCTGGTGTCGGGCGCTAACGCTCCGTTTTGGGACGTCAACGGGCCTTGGCAGGTTCAGGTACCGCTGGGGGGTGGGGGTGGGGGGGCAGTTCATTGTTGATGCCAGTTTGTATTTATCTGTTTG
>NW_021941593.1:72500-99801 GCF_902148855.1 Sphaeramia orbicularis | reverse complement strand
TACACCCATTATGTTGCACCAATCACATCAGTGGAGTGTGGAGCAGAAACATGACATTGTCCTGTTTATGGAAGTATTTGAATGGCTTTTCTTCGGTTCAAATACAATACATATTTAATTTATCACATCTGGGGTGTTTTATTTTCAGAGTTTGTTTACGACTGATGATGTATTTTATGTAATTTACCTGATGTTAACCTTAATCTTTATTTAAAAGATCTGCGTTTTACAATTTTTCACACTAAAAACGCATTTGATTGTCTTTAATTGATTATTGATTGTTTGTCATGAGAAAATTTAATTGCAAGAATTAAGAAATGTCAACAGTCCAGCAATATTTCATCTAATTGGGCGTTTCTGATTCCATTTTCATCCATCAGGACTGAATTTACATTTGGAAACACTGAAAAAGCAAGGCCAGAAACCCAGCGCATAAATAAGTGTGTAAGTGGAGACATGATTAAATAGATCCATAAATTTAGGACGTCGGAGCCGGCGGTGTGGCTGGGTGTGAACGGGCTGGGTGTGATGTCGGTGCTGAGCTGGTCCTGGTCGGTTCCAGGCTGATGTCAGTGTTTCCTGTCAGGATGCTGGACCACATGTCAGTCTTTCACTCTCATACCAAATTCAGCATAATGTGAAGACTGAGGAAGCAGAAGCAGCACCTTCGCAGCGTGGACACCCGGTCACTGAGGCGGTGTGGGAAAAAACAGAAAAGAAGAAAAAAGAAAAAACACAGGCGCTGTGCACGAGGCGCCCCCAGGGGGAAGAACACTCACTGATGGATTGGGGAGAATTGGCAGGGAGTTGCACTACTCCTGGGGGGAAATAAGGCAGCGCTTAGAGGCATATGAGTGAGAGGGAGGGGGGGTGGGGGGTGGAGGGGGGGGGGAGTGGATACAGCGCTGCCGCGTTATGAGCATCAAGGACCTGGAGCTGAGATGGAGGTGAAATAACAGCAAGCAAGTATTCCTGACAGGGCCGTCTGACACATGGGCCTGACGGGCCCCACAAACACAGAGCCCCCCCCCAAAGGGGCCCCTTGAACAAAGATCCCCCCCAAAGGAGCCCCATAAACACAGCCCCCCACCCCCCCCAAAGGAGCCCACTGAGCACCAGGCCCCCCCAAAATAAGAGCCCCATAAACACAGCGCCGCCCCCCCCCCGCAAAAGGGGCCCCACAAGCACCCCCCCCCCCCCCCCCCCAAAGGAGCCCACTGAGGACAGGCCCCCCCAAAGGAGCCCCACAAGCACGCCCTCCGAGCCCCATGCTAATCTGTTTATGTTAACCCTTTAATGACACTTGTAATCATTACGATACGTACCAATCAGAGGTCTATAGTAACTTCACGAACTGCTAATTTAACTTCTTTTCTGTTTTTTTTTCTAGTTTATGTACTTGTATTTTTATGTTTAATTTTTAAAAATCTGTACTGGAATTTTTAAATATTTTACAGATTATTTGTTATTCTGTACTAAAATTTTGTAATCTTTTTTTACCAGATTATTTTTGCACAAAAATTTGCATGTTTTTACAGATTTGTTCATTTTGTACAAAAATGTTCAATTTTTTTTACAGATTTATAAAATTTTGTTCAAAAATTTTCAATCTTTTTTTTTTACAGATTTTTTTGCACAAAAAAATTTCAATTTTTTTTAGATTTGTTTATTTTGTACGAAAATTTTCAAAGAATTTTCTTTTACAGATTTAAAAACATTGTACAAAAAATTCTCAGTCCTTTTTTTTACAGATTTGTTTATTTGTACAAAATATTTCAAATATTTTTACAGATTTTTTTTTTTTTAATGTGGTACTAACATTTCCAATCCTTTTAGATTTACATTTTTGTACGGAAATTTTTCAATTTTGCATTATAATTTTTTTTTTTTTTTTACAGATTTTTTTTTTTTTAATTTTGTATGAGGTTTTTTTTTTCAATTTTGTAATAACATTTTTTTTGGATTTTTTTAAAAATTAGTTTTATTTTTGCAAAAATTTTGCAATAATTTTTATAGCTTTTTTTAATGTACAACATGTTTTTTTTCTTTTAAATTTTGTACTAAATGTTTCAATCAGTTGTTTTTAAAGATTTTTATATTCTGTACTAGAATTTGTACAGACAAATCCTTTGGGACAGTTGGAAGTCTGCAGTGGTGAATGCTGAAACGTCCCTCAGACGGTTCATGTGTCTTGGTGGTGACCACCTGAAACAGGAGAACGTTCTTCTTCGTTGGTCGTGGAACATGTTCTGTCCTTTCTCATCTGGACTGGACACACACTGTCCAGCAGTGACACTCAGTGGACTGACATGAGCGTGAACACCAGCCTTCTGTGGACGTCTGTGTGCGCAGCCACAGGACACGCCTTTATGTCACTGCGGAGTTACAGCCAAAGTAATCCGATTCCTTTGAGTCCCTGGAGGCAGATGTGTAAATATTCACCTGCTCTTTCATTCTGGAGGAAAATCACATATGTGCAGCTCTGTCCTCAAACAGAAGTGCACTGATCCAATTTTACAGATGTTTCTGTCCCCGCGAGGCGCCGCTGGCCCGACCCAAGTGCACTGTAAAAAAAAAAAAAAACGGCAGCAGGGGTGCCGAAAAAATACTGTTAAATAACAGAAAAAGCTATCCCATAAAAATACGGTAATTTTCCATAATTAAAATACATTTTTTTGGCCCTAACTTTACATCAGATTTTGCATATTTTTTGGACTTTTAATGTTTAATAAAGAATATTTACATGTATCTAACAAACATCAAATTATATTATATCTATATATATATATATATATAATATATAATATATATATATATATATATATATAATTTTCAATGAGACTCAGTTGTCCAATCTACTGATAAAAAACTATATTTGGACAGTTTCTCAGTGCTTAGACATGTTATACATTCACAAAAATACATTCATTCAACATTTTGTTGTGAAACCTCCTGTAATTACACAAGATATTTGTCAATTAACAAACAAGTCTGGTTCAACTGACAGAACTAATACTTCTTTACAGTTAAGTGCCAGTAATTTTATCTTGTTTTATTTATTTATTTATTTTTACAGTATTAAACTTTAAATGAACAGTTTTATCTCATAAATAGAAAAGAAATATTTGTGAAATTACATATCATTTGCAAATGTATTTTAACTGTATTTTTCTAAAATTAATTAATTAATTACAATTTTTTGGTTATTCACAGTTACAGTTTTTTTCATGGTATTTTACATTTGACATGTAAAATCACAGTCTGTTTTTATCATTTCATTGATGTTTTCCTGTATCTTTAAAATACTGGAAAATCTGTAAAATAAACAGTGAAAATTCTGTTAAATTACTGATTTTTTTTTTTTTTTTTTTTTTTACAGTTTGTAGGTTGAGTTCAGTCTGGAGGTGTGGAACTCATTTATGTTCCTCTGATTCAGATTTAGAAGGAGCTCATTTCATTCAGTTTGGTTCAGGAGTGTTAAACGGATTTCAGTTCAGGTTCCACATTCAGACCAACAGGAACAGAATAAACTATAAATAAAACAGAATAAAACTATAAATAATAGTCTCAGTATTTGGTGGGCGGGGCTAACAGTCTCAGTATTTGTCCTTTGTGCGGTAAACCCCAAATGAAAGTAGAACCTCACAGAACGTTCCAGTTCTCCATTATTCAGTGAGTGGGTACGACTGTATTGTCATGGTGACAGGCGTTTTTAGTTTCTTACGCGGCCTAATGCACCATCGTAAAAAATCTGTTTCTTTGTTTAGTGTAAAATCTAAGTCGTACCCGGTCGGAGTGGGGTCTCTTTTTCATTTCAAACAAGGCCGATCCAAACGCAGATAAGGAGCCAAATGCCAAAACTGAATTATTTCACAGAAAGACACGTAATGAGGTTTTAATGAAAGTGAATGAAACTTCTCATTACTTGTGATGCTGCTATTCATCAATTACCCCGGGCTTCCTAATGGACTGGAAATTATTAATCCATTTTAACGGTAAATCAGATGGAATTCTTCAAAATCAATCACTCCAAGTGAGATATACTTTGGAACTTTGAGGCCGGAACAGGAAGTGTGACACCCCCCCCCCCCCCCCCAGTCCTGCGTTGGACCTGCATCACAGTGACGTGGACCCGCCTTAGGAGGAACCGTTAAACCGGACCAACGATCGACCAGCTGGAGTCCAGCCCAGAGCCCCTCATGTAAACCACAGGAAGTGAAGGCAGTGTGTTTTCAACCTACGACCACTGATGGTGTTTACGTAGGAAGAAATGTGGGTCATCAGATTTTCAATGATAAAAGACACTGAATATGTAGCACTGATTTTTTTTTGGTTTTTGGACCAAAATTAAGTATCTGAACTTTTTTTTTTTTTGCACTGAAATTAATATCTGAATTTTTTTTTTTCTTACTCTTTTTTTTCTCTTCTTTTCTTTGCTTCCTTTCTTTCTTTAGGACTGATTTTTTTTTTTTGCACCGAAATTAAGTATCTGAACTTTTATTTTTGCACTGAAATTAAGCATCGGAATTTTTTTTGCACTGAAATTAAATATCTGAACTTTTTTTGCACTGAAATTAAGAATCTTTTTTTTTTTTTTGCACTGAAATTAAGCATCGGAATTTGTTTTTTGCTCTAAAATTAAATATCTGAACTTTTTTTTGCACTGAAATTAAGTATCAAATTTTTTTTTGCACTCAAATTAAATATCTGATTTATTATTATTATTTTTTGCACTGAAATTAAGTATCTGAACTTTTTTGCACTGAAATTCAATATCTGAATTTTTTTTTGTTTTTGGCCCTGACATTAAGTATCTGAATTTTTTTGCACCGAAATTAAGTATCTGGATTTTTTTTTTATTTTTGCACTGAAATTATCTGGATTTTTTTTTGCACTGAAATTAAGCATCGGAATTGTTTGTCTCTGAATTCAACGATGTTCATAAATTTAGAATTAACTAAATTCAGGTGCAAAAATTCAGGTGAAAAAAATTCAGATACTTAATTTCAATGCAACAAAAAAATCAGTGCTATAAATTCAATGGCTTTTATGATTAGAAATCTCATGACACAGATTTACTTCCATAGATCTGGGTAAATAAATAAATAAATAAATAAATAAATAAAATATGTGAAAAAACGGTTGCATAATTGCGTTTCCAGTAAAAGCGGTGTCAGGTGGGTGGATGTGAGCGGTCCCCTCAAACACTGGCCTCTAGTAAATGTTATCCTGGTCCATCTTTAAATGATCCCTCTATCGATACCGTTTCAGAGCTAATAGATTAATATTCTGCTGCGTCAGGCTTTAATTAACTTTCAGAGCCAAGATGGCGACGGCTCCAAAACCTCCTGGCTTCAGAACAGCAGATGATGGATACGTACTGGTATGGAAGGAAATCTGTGCCATCAGATTTTCAATTAGAAAAGCCATTGAATTTCTAGCACTGATTTTTTTGTTTTGTTTTGCACTGAAATTAAGTATCGGAATGTTTGCATCTGAGTTTTTTAATTCTTAATTTATGAACATAGTTGAATTCAGAGACAAACAATTCAAATACTTAATTTCAGCGCAAAAATAAATTCTGATACTTACATAACATACATCACGTAAAGACAAGTCTGTAAAAATGTGTTTTCAGAAGTGACTCAAAGGTGTTCAGAGGTCGAACTAACACATAACTTATAAATAATGAAAACTCCAAATGTAGTCTGTGGTTTGAGTTGAAAAAAACAGAAATATTTACATTTACAAAGTAATGTGAAAAACCAGAACAAATATGAACAACATGAAATATGTGGAATAGGATCAATATTCTGCCTGTTACGAAATGTTTTCTAATAAGCTGCAACATGAAATTGTTGAAATAGCACTTTTTTTAAAAAGACACGTCAGGGTGCACGTTTGTTCTTTATGTAATTTAACTTTCACGCTGAAACAAGTGAAAAAAAAAAAAAGATTATAATTATTTATAGGTTATGATGCTGATCATTGTACTGGTTCTGGTCCACTTTAGAACACATTGGTCTGAATGTGGAACCTGAACTAACATCAATGATTGTTAATGGTGGGACTGGACCCTATGGTGGGAGGGACTGGACCCTTTGATGGGAGGGACTGGACCCTATTGTGGGTGGGATTGGACCCTTTGGTAGGGTGGGATTGGAACCTTTGGTGGGTGGGATTGGGACCCTTTGGTGGGTGGGATTGGAACCTTTGGTGGGTGGGATTGGACCCTTTGGTGGGTGGGATTGGACCCTATGGTGGGCAGGATTGGAACCTTTGGTGGGTGGATTGGACCCTACACTGTAAAAAAAATCTGTAATTTAACAGAATTTTCACTGTTTATTTTGCAGATTTTTCCAGTATTTTCAAGATACAGGAAAATATCAATGAAATGACAAAAACACTGTGATTTTACATGTCAAATGTAAAATAAGATGAAAAAAACTGTAACTGTGAATAACCAAAAAATTTCCAATTTTTTAAAGACATTGTTTCTTTTTTTCACAGAAAAAATACAGTTAAAATACATTTACAAATGTATCGTAATTTCACAAATATTTATTTTCTATTTATGATATTAAACTGTTAATTTAAAGTTTAATACTGTAAAAAAATAATGGAACAAGATAAAATTACTGACAATTAACCGTAAAAGAAGTATTTGTTCTGTAAGTTTAACAAGACGTGTTTGTTAATTGACAAATATCTTGTGTAATTACAGGAGGTTTCACAACAAAAATGTTGAATAAATGTATTTTTGTGAATGTATAACATGTATAAGCACTGATAAACTGTCCAAATACAGTTTTTATCAGTGGATTGTACAACTGAGTCTCACTGAAAATTATTTCTATGTATATTTATGGGTAATTTGATGGTTTTTATACATGTAAATATTCTTTACTAACATTAAAAAGTAAAGAAAAAAAAAAAAAATCTCATGTAAAATTAGGGTAAAAACTGTATTTTAATTATGGAAATTACCATATTTTTATGACATGCTTATTTTCTGTATTTAACAGTATTTTTCGGCGCCCCCACTGCCAGACTAATACCACCTTTTTTATGTTTTTTTTTTTTTTTTTTTTTTTTTTACAGTGTATGGTGGGTGGGATTGGACACCCCCTGCTCCAGAATGGTATTATCCAACAGTAACTCCACCACATGGCTGAAGCAGAAAAAACGCTTTGGGTTCAAATGTTTCAGGGAAAGAGAATCGCTGGTGAAAAAAACCACCCTCTGTTGTAGATCGGTGTTTCAGGTTTGGTTTTGGACCCACTTTGAACAAATGAAACTGTCATTTTTACCTCCTAAACAGTTTCATAAATAAGTGAAACTTCTGGCATATCCATTAGAAATACTTCATGTATCACACCAAATAAAGGAAGTTCACACTGTTTAGATAAAGTTTATAAATATTTCTTTTTTCTCTATATTTCTTTCTTTTCCAGGCGTTTCCTCTGCTGCTGCTGCTCTCTTTAAAATGACAAATCTTTGACCCGACCACAGTGAGCTGTGACCCAGTTGGGACTCACCTGTGGCTTTGTTCGTGCTGCACGACCCAAATACGGTTCTAATAACATGGAGGTGGTTCAACCCAGTCTGTGTTAGAGTCATTATGGTCATTATGATTCTGAATACGACTGTGACAGACGTCCAACAGACACACACGTCAGTTCAGTCATAATCACTATAATGAACCTCTGAGTCCAGGTCTAATAGTTCTGTGGGTTTTTCTGCGTCTACGCCCACAGTCTGGACAGAAGCATAAATAGGACATGTGCCGAAATATCAGAGGAAAAAGTAAATGGAATATACGGTCCGTTATATTTACGTCAATATGTTTCACAGTATTACCAGGTCTAGAGTTATTTATGTGTTTTGGTTTTTTTCTCAATAAAAGTGTCACAAATGTCTTTTTTTTTTTTTTTTTGCCAAACCTGTTTTCAGGAAAAACTGAACTGTCAATATCTGTCCATTAATGATCATTCTTATATTTAATAAAGGCTTAAAACAGTGTTATAGTAAAAAAAAAAAAAAAAAAAGACTTGAATTTCTAACATATTTATTATGAAAAACAACTGTAAATATTCATAATGAAACTGTATGAGATTATAGAAATAAACATTAATCTATTCTCCATGTGTTCAAACATGTGTTTGTCTATAGATTATACCCTATATGTTATATACTATATATTATATACTATATGTTACATTCTATAGATTATATACTATATATACACATTTATATTTTCATAATTTAAAAAAAAAAAAAAAAAAGTTTTACAATTGTTAAAAACGTTTTCTTTTTTAATTAAAATATTTTTTGTGTACCAACAGATGATCCAAATGATGATTAAACCCACTATTTGAACTGGGGTCATTTGGACCCTTTAGGTTTAGAGTGGGGGGTGGGGGTGGGGGTCCAGACCCTCAGACATTTAAGGGTTAAACATGAGGGAACACTAACAGGAAGCACCTCCACCAGCGTACGAACTCTGAAAGAAACCAGAGAAAAACACTGAAACGCCTTCAGCAGCGTTTATGGATTATCCTATTTCTGAAGGGACCCTAAACGCACCATATCTGACTTATTATTACGACCTGATCAATAACAGTTACTGGGTTTAGAAGATCAATATAAACAGGCTCTACGAGGGAATTAAGGCGTACGGCGTACACAACGTTAGCGCTAGTTCTGGGGATGTTATCAGACGAGGTCGCACAGATCGGATCAATATGAACAGGGCCACACCAGAGCCATAGAGAGAGAGAGTTACAACACACTGTGGTGATCAGCTGGTTCACCGAAGAACAAAGAGTTCCAAACAAACGTACCGGTCCTGTTTCTACTGTTGGACAACCCGCAGTGAGTGGGTTAAAAAAGCACATACACACATGAAACACACACTAGTCTAGACCACTTTACATTTAGACGTAGGTTTAACAATAAACTACTGACAGGCATCACATGACACCGTTAGGAAACAATAATAAATGACAAAAAATAAATAAAATAGACTTTTTACAGTGGACTGTCCACTGAAATGACTTTTTTCAACTTTTTACAGCAGAGTACCCCCTGAAATAGACTTTTTACAGTGGACTACCCCCTGAAATAGAGTTCTATAGTGGACTACCCTCTGAATAGACTTTTTACAGTGGACTACCCTCTGAAATAGACTTTTTACTGTGGACTACCCTCTGAAATAGATTTTTAACAATGGACTACCCACTGAATAGACTTTTTACTGTGGACTACATTTTGAAATAAACTTTTTACATAGGACTACCTTCTGAAATAGACTTTTTACAGTGGAGCACCCCCTGAAATAGACTTTTACAGTGAAGCACCCTTTGAAATAGACTTTTTACAGTGGACTACCCTTTGAAATAACTTTTTACATTGGACTACCCCATGAAATAGACTTTTTACAGTGGACTACCCTTTGAAAAAGACTTTTTTATAATGGACTACTCTCTGAAATAGACATTTTACAGCGGAGTACCCCCTGAAATAGACTTTTTTTATCCAAGTACCCCTTGATATAGACTTTTTACAGTGGAGTATCCCCTGAAATAAAATTTTTACAGCGGAGGACCCCCTGAAATAGACTTACTGACTTAGAGCTGGAGTTGGTAGACCAGCACAAATACAAATGAATGGGTTTAGACGGCGTTAAACTCAGTGTTTGGAACTATTGGCCCCGCCTCCACAACCAGGAAGATGGTCCATATTTCTTTCTTTTTTTTTTTTTTTTTTTTTTTTTACAGTGGGAGTCTATAGAAATGCAGTAACTCTGTTTTTCTGTACCGCTCTGGGACACCAGTAAAATACTCAGAAGCTCTGGAATCTGGGGAATCCGGCTCCGTCAGGAAACATGTGACATTTGGATGAAGCTCTGGTGGGTTCCGAGCACATCAAGCTAAAAGGTCAGACGATGATAGAGAGTCCTTGGACACGCAACTGTAATTGACCTTTGCTTTGATAGTGGGGCTCAGATTGACATATGCTTCTATAGGGGCCCAGATGCATTCAGCGCTGGACAAATATAATGAGTCGAGCTGCTCTGGAGTCATTAGGTACAGCCTGGATTAAAGTCAGAGGGCGGAGACTGAGACGCAACGACGAAAAGACTAATACAAGAGCACTTTGACTTTTGTCCTGTGGAAGTAGAGCATTATCGTGATTTAATGTACATAAAAGTCAAGGAAAGTAACCCTTAAACAGCCAAACATCCACCTTCAACCAAAAACATCTACTGATGGAACTGTTTAATACCTGATGATCCATGAATCCTGTCAATACACGTCAATACATAAATTAAATAATGAATAGAATGAAAAAAAAAAGAATGAAAAATGTACAAAATAATAAATAATGTAAAAAAAAAAAAAGATAGGGAAATGAGCTAAAATAAAACAATAAAAACCACCAGTGATCAATAAAATGAAGGAAAATTAATAAATTAAAAAAAAAAAAGTAAAATGAACATCACTGAAGAAAAAAAAATGATTAAAATAGGCCACGAACTGAACAAAAAAAAAACTAAATGAATAAAATGTACAAAAATAATAATGTAAAAAGAAAATAAGGAAATAAACTAAAATAAAACCAAAAACCCACCACAGTGATCAAAAAACATGAAGAACAACTTATAATAAATCCCCAAAAATGCATAAAATGAACAAAATAAGTTACAAATTGAACAAAATTAGAGAAAAAAAATAATAAGTAGCCAACAAACTGAACAAAAAAATTATACAAAATGAATAAAAACGTACAAAAATAATAAATAACGTAAAAGAAAATAAGGAAATGAACAAAAATAAAACAAAACCCACCACAGTGATCAATAAAATGAAGAACAATTTATAATAAATCAAAAAATAATGAGTAAATGAACAAAAAAGTTACAAATTGAACAAAATTGAAGAAAAAAAAATTATAAATAAGCAACAAACTAAACAAAAAAATATATAATATAAATGAATAAAATGTACAAAATAATAATGTAAAAAAAAAAAACGCAAAGAAATGAAATAAACAAAAGAAAAACCACCACAGTGATCAATAAAATGAAAAATATGCTACAAATTGAACAAACTGAAGAAACAATTGTAAAATAGGTAACAAACTGAAAAAAATTACAAAAAATTATTAAAATGTACAAAAATAATAATGTCCAAAAAATCAGCAAAGAAATGAACTACAATAAAAGAAAAACCACCGCAGTGATCATTAAAATTGACAAAAATTAATAATAAATCAATAAAATAATGAGTAACATGAACTAAATATGCTACAAATTGAACAAAATTGAAGAAAAAAATTATAAAATATGCAACAAACTCAACAAAATAAATATATAAAATGAATTAAAATGTACAAAATAATAAATAATGTAAGAAAAAATAAGCAAAGACATAAAGTAAAATGAAATAAAAAATGAAAAAAATAAGCAACAAAATTACCAAAAAACAACCAAAGTGATTGATAAAATTAACAAAAATGAATAACAAATCAACAAAACAATTAGTAACATGAAGAAAATATGTTACAAATTGAAATAAATTGAATAGAAAATAAAATAGGCAACAAACTGAACAAAAACTAACCTTTACTAACTAATAAATATTTAATCAAATGAATGAAAATGAACCAAATGAATAAAAACATTGGTTCCATTTGGATCAATGAAAGTGGATGGACATTTATGTTCAGTTATTATCAATAATTTTCTGTAGTTTTTTCTCTGTTTTGATAAAAAAATCTACATCAGGGCTGTCAGACTCCTTTTAGTTCAGTTCCACATGCAGCCTAATCTGACCTAAGTGGGCCGGACAGTAAATAATGTAAATAATCAGACAAGAACTGATAAATAATGTCAACTCCAAAGTTTTCTGTTTTTTGAGTGAAAAAAAGTAAAATTCCATAATGAAAATGTTTACATCTACGAACCCTATTTGAACATAACATGAACAAATATGAACAAACTGAAGATTCTTGAGAAAATAAGTGCAATGCTAACAATATTAGGCCTTAGTTTATCATTTATACATGTGCATCACAACGAACAGATCACAGTGGATCTACAAATACACAAAACATTTAGTAATAGGCAGAATATTAGTAAAATTCTACATATGTCTCTTAAGAAATTTCATTTTGTTCATATTAGTTCAGGTTATTCACATTTTTTGTAAAAGTCTGTAAATATAAATATTTTTGTGTAATTTTACTTTCTTTATACTAAAAAAAAGGACAAAAATTGGTGTTTTTCATTATTATAGGTTGCTATGATAGTATTTTACTGGTTCTGACCCACTTCAGATTGAAGTGACCTAAAATGATTTTCACATCCTTGATTGGTAATATCTTCTTCATAATTTTTGCATTTCACAATTTCATCCCAGGGGCCAGATCGGACCCTTTGGCGGACTGGATTTGGCCCCCGGGCCGCATGTTTGACACCTGTGACCTGCATGATCAGTGAATTTAATATAGAAAACACAGGATTTATACTGAAAAAAACACAAATTGAAGGCAAAAATATGACAATAAATGGTGATAAATCACTTAATGAAAGGTTAAATACAGAGAAAACCTGATGGTGGAACAGCCCTAACAGTAGAAGTGGGTGTTAATGGGTTAATCAAAGACCTTAAAGTGTGTGAACTGATTATATCTGCTGTAAACTGTCTAATGAGTTTGTCGCAGTTCGTCCGTTCATCAGATCAGTCTGATTTGAACCTCAGAGGGTCATTAGCTCAGAGCTGCTCCAATAACAGTCACTATCTGACGATCGCACACTTCCATATCAACCCTGCGATATTTACCAGGTGCAGGACGTAACCATAGCAACGGATCAGCAGCCAATGGCATTAAACACACTTCAAACCCCCGGTGTCCAGGTGAGTATATTAAACACACTTGAACCCTCTGGTGTCCAGGTTAGTATATTAAACACACTTTTAACCCTCCGGTGTCCAGGTGAGTATATAAACACACTTGAACCCTCTGGTGTCCAGGTGAGTATATTAAACACACTTTTGCCCTCTGGTGTCCAGGTGAGTATATTAAACACTTGAACCCTCCGGTGTCCAGGTGAGTATATTAAACACACTTTAACCCCTCTGTCCAGGTGAGTATATTAAACCACTTGAACCCTCTGGTGTCCAGGTGAGTATATTAAACATTTTAGCCTTCTGGTGTTCAGGTGAGTATATTAAACACACTTTAACCCTCTGCTGTCCAGGTGAGTATATTAAACACACTTAACCCTCTGCTGTCCAGGTGAGTATATTAAACACACTTGAACCCTCTGCTGTCCAGGTGAGTATATTAAACACACTTTAGCCCTCTGCTGTCCGGTGAGTATATGAAACACACTTGAACCCTCTGCTGTCCAGGTGAGTATATTAACACACTTAACCCTCTGCTGTCCAGGTGAGTATATTAAACACACTTTAACCCTGCTGTCCGGTGAGTATATGAAACACACTTGAACCCTCTGCTGTCCAGGTGAGTATATTAAACACACTTTAACCCTCTGCTGTCCAGGTGAGTATATTAAACACACTTTAACCCTCTGGTGTCCAGGTGAGTATATTAAACACATTTAGCCCTCTGGTGTTCAGGTGAGTATATTAAACACACTTTAACCCTCTGCTGTCCAGGTGAGTATATTAAACACACTTGAACCCTCTGCTGTCCAGGTGAGTATATTAAACACACTTGAACCCTCTGCTGTCCAGGTGAGTATATTAAACACACTTTAACCCTCTGCTGTCCAGGTGAGTATATTAAACACACCTTAACCCTCTGCTGTCCAGGTGAGTATATTAACACACCTTAACCCTCTGCTGTCCAGGTGAGTATATTAAACACACTTTAACCCTCTGCTGTCCAGGTGAGTATATTAAACACCCCTCCTGTTCTTAAAGCTCAGGTACTTTCCACAGTTGTCCACTGGTGTCTGTGGTTTCAGTTTCACACGTCCTCAGTTCGTACAGTGTCACATGTTCATATACTTGTACCAGTTACAGATGGTATTATGAAAACCCTAACCTTTGACCTTTGACCTTTAACCACCAAATCCCAAATCTTTCCACTTCATCTTTGGGGTCACATGACTTTTTCTGCTGAATGTTCACTCATTGTTTGGAGTCTGTTCTTTTTCAGATAAACCGTACAGACCTGGTGGTGGATCTAAAACTGTCTGTGTATTTATTATGTCGACAACACAAACAAATGTTTATGATTATGAACAGAAGTAAGAAAAGCAGCAGCAGTGTGGGATGAATGAGTCCAACCCCCCACACACACACACCCACACACAAACACACACCCACACACACACAAACACACACATGAGCGTCCACACTGTCAGTGGAAGTGTGAGTACAACTGACACCGTTTGGAGTTTTCATTTCACGCTGCATGGACATTTGGACAGACACCAGAGAATACAAATGAGCTTCTGTCGGATTGGTTTCATCTAAATGAGAAACAACACATTCAGTTCAACCCAACGTCCTGGAAGGATTGAACCCAGTGACTGAGATAAGGACGAAAAACAGGCAACGAAGACGGGACAGTGTGTGTTTAATATACTCACCTGGACAGCAGAGGTTCAAGTGTGTTTAATATATTCACCTGGACAGCAGAGGGTTAAAGTGTGTTTAATATACTCACCTGGACAGCAGAGGGTTAAAGTGTGTTTAATATACTCACCTGGACAGCAGAGGGTTAAAGTGTGTTTAATATACTCACCTGGACAGCAGGGGTTCAAGTGTTTTAATATACTCACCTGGACAGCGGAGGGTTAAAGTGTGTTTAATATACTCACCTGGACAGCAGAGTGTTAAAGTGTGTTTAATATACTCACCTGGACAGCAGAGGGTTCAAGTGGTTTAATATATCACCTGGACCCAGAGGGTTCAAGTTGTTAATATACTCACCTGGACAGCAGAGGGTTAAAGTGTGTTAATATACTCACCTGGACAGCAGAGGGTTCAAGTGTGAATATACTCACCTGGACAGCAGAGGGTTCAAGTGTGTTTAATATTCACCTGGACAGCAGAGGGTTAAAGTGTGTTTAATATACTCACCTGGACAGCAGAGGGTTAAAGTGTGTTTAATATACTCACCTGGACAGCAGAGGGTTAAAGTGTGTTTAATATACTCACCTGGACAGCAGAGGGTTCAAGTGTGTTTAATATATTCACCTGGACCCAGAGGGTTCAAGTGTTAATATACTCACCTGGACAGCAGAGGGTTAAAGTGTGTTTAATATACTCACCTGGACACAGAGGGTTCAAGTGTGTTAATATACTCACCTGGACAGCAGAGGGTTCAAGTGTGTTTAATATACTCACCTGGACAGCAGAGGGTTAAAGTGTGTTTAATATACTCACCTGGACAGCAGAGGGTTAAAGTGTGTTTAATATACTCACCTGGACAGCAGAGGGTTAAAGTGTGTTTAATATACTCACCTGGACAGCGGAGGGTTAAAGTGTGTTTAATATTGTTTAATATACTCACCTGGACAGCAGAGTGTTAAAGTGTGTTTAATATACTCACCTGGACACCAGAGGGTTAAAGTGTGTTTAATATACTCACCTGGACACCAGAGGGTTAAAGTGTGTTTAATATACTCACCTGGACACCGGAGGGTTAAAGTGAGTTTAATATACTCACCTGGACAGCGGAGGGTTAAAGTGTGTTTAATATACTCACCTGGACAGCGGAGGGTTAAAGTGTGTTTAATATACTCACCTGGACAGCGGAGGGTTAAAGTGTGTTTAATATACTCACCTGGACAGCGGAGGGTTAAAGTGTGTTAATATACACCTGGACACCGGAGGGTTAAGTGTTTAATATACTCACCTGGACCGGAGGGTTAAAGTGTGTTTAATATACTCACCTGGACACCGGAGGGTTAAAGTGTGTTTAATATACTCACCTGGACACCGGAGGGTTAAAGTGTGTTTAATATACTAACCTGGACAGCAGAGGGTTAAAGTGTGTTTAATATACTCACCTGGACAGCAGAGGGTTAAAGTGTGTTTAATATACTCACCTGGACACCGGAGGGTTAAAGTGAGTTTAATATACTCACCTGGACACCAGAGGGTTAAAGTGTGTTTAATATACTCACCTGGACACCGGAGGGTTAAAGTGTGTTTAATATACTCACCTGGACACCAGAGGGTTAAAGTGTGTTTCATATACTCACCTGGACACCAGAGGGTTAAAGTGTTCATATACTCACCTGGACAGCAGAGGGTTAAAGTTATTAGTTGACTCAGTGTAGCAGCTGTCAGGCGTTGCCGCGGTGACCGTCCAGATGGATAATGGAATATCAGAGCCTTGTCCGTCATGCTTGTGTCGGTGTTTAAAGCTCTTGTCCGGGCTGAACGGATGCCGGATCGATTCCGCTTTCGGTTCTAAATGCAGAGTGACAGCGGAGGCGTGGTCTGGCCCCTCCCACCGCTGAGTCAGGCCTTGTCGCTGTCACAGCTGTGCTCGTCCTATCAGCGGATCAGCAGATCCATCTTCACACCTCAGGGTCCAGACGCTGTCCCAAACGGCCGATGCTGCTGAATCTACCCAGGGCATTTCAGGCCGACGCCCTCAGATCCCATGCATTATTTAAGTTGACTTCATGGACGGAGGGAACTGGGGGGGGGGGGGCACTGTCAACTGGGTCAGTACTCTGATACATTTTAGGAGGTAGCTACCACGACTACTATCCAACTGGTGGTTGTGTTTTTGAACCCTTTATAGGACACTCAGAGATAGGGATGCACTCATACCCAGACCAGGATCAGGTATCGGTCCGATACTGAGTGTGTCCTAGTGAAACCAGTGGTGTCGTACGGAAGTAGATCTGTGTCATCAGATTTTGAATTATAAAAAGCATTGAATTTCTAACACTGATTTTTTTTTTGCACTGAAATTAAGTGTCTGAATTTATTACGCCTGAATTTATTGCATCTGATTTTTTTTTAATTCTAAATTTATGAACATAGTTGAATTCAGCTTTCAGCTATCAAGCTCCGTGACTGTGGAACCACCTCCCTGCCTCGGTCCTGGAGGCAGACACCCTGTCTGTGTTTAGGAGTAGGTTCAAATGTTCCTTTTTGATTAATCTTATAGTTAAGGTGGCTCAGGCTGCTCTTAGTTCTGCTGCTATAGGCTTAGACTGCTGGAGACTCATCTGGACACACTGAGCTCCTCTCTGCTCCTCCTCCTCTCTGACCTCCTCTCTGCTCCTCTTTTCTCCCTGACCTTTTCTCTCCTGTTTACGCCCCAGTGAATACATGTTACTGACTTGACTTCTTCCCTGGAGTCTGTGCTTTATCACCTCACAGGTTTTCTCTGGATCCTCTCTGGACCTGCTGCTGTGGTCCTGCCTCTCTCGTCCTTCATCATCATCACTCACTTATCCATATAGTTATGATAGTGTTTATTCTATAGTTCCATAGATGTTCTAGTTCAGTTTTCTGTGCATCAGTTCCATCCATGTGTCTCCCCCTACCCCCCCCCCCCTTCTCCCCAGTCTCTCTCTCTTTCTCTCTTCCTTTACCCTCTCTCTTTAACCCTTTCTCTCCTCCTGTCACTCGTCCATCCTCCTCAGTGTGGGTCTGCTCCAGGTTTCTGCTGTTAAAGGTACTTTTTCCTTCCACTGTCACTGGTGTTTGCTGCTGGAGGATTCTGTTGGTTTCTGTAAACTGGCTTCAGTCTGGTTTGGACCAACTCTATATGTAAAGTGTCATGAGCTAACTTGTTAGATTTGGCGCTATATACATAAAACTTGATTTGAGTTCAGAGACAAACAATAGATACTTATCAGATACAAACACACTTCATTGGTACAAATTCAATGTCTTCTATATGAAGTCAAAGAACATGTCTGCTCCACAGCGACAATGGAAATCAATGGCACTGTCCCTGCTGAGGTGTCCTTGAGCAAAGCCCTGGATGGGAGCAGTGCTCACTACTGTGCTGAAACAGACTTCGTGGGCTGGGGGTGGGGGGGCAGGCTTCTGTGTGTGTGTGTGGTGTTGTGGGGGGGGGGGAACGTTTTGCAGGAGGATGGATGGAAAATATCAGGTTCATGCACCTCGGCCAAAGTAAATCACTAAAGACGACTTCAATCAATGTCAGAGAGTCCTCCATTCATCAGCGCTGTAGCCACGCCCCCTGGCTTATTCCATTGATTCCTCTGGTGTCCTGTCACTTTAAAGACTGAGAGAAGACACTCTGTCCTGTTAACAGTTAGATAGTTATTTTACTAACGATGCCAGCACAACAATCCACCTTTATCAGCTGACGATGACGATAATAATGATGATGATAATAAAAATAATGATGATGATGGTAATAGTAATGATAATAATAATAATGCTATAATGATAATAATAATATTAATAATAACGATAAAAATAATGATGAAATAATGATAATTAAAACCGCAAGTGGTGTTAAGGCCCTCGCCCTCCTGCGCAAACCGCCTCCTGATGCGGACTGCCGAGGCCACCGACAGCGAGAGGAAGACACGTATCGTGGGCTCAATGTGACATTCTGCGCGATACACAGTTTTATACTTCTGAGAACGATCCCGCTTAGCCACGAGCTCATCACAGCCACGCCCAACATTTGATCACAAATGTAGATGATAACTTTGGATCACCCGTGTGTAGATGTTTTTCACCAATCTGCCTCAGAACTGACAGAATCACACATTTTAGCTCTGATACCATCAGCCTTTTCATGAAAACATTTTAAAAATGCCACAGACAGAACACTGCCGCAGGCTGTGGGACCCCGGAGAATAGTCTAATAATCATTTAGGATAGGTTTATTATTCTGAATTTAATCTGAATAATGTACTTCTGTGGCAGCTGACATCATTAGTCTGTTTACCACTGACCCTCAAACTGTGTGAATTTACTTGTTCATATAAATTTGTCTAACAGAAAAACTACAGTTTCCCCAAACTCTGGTTTTCTCTGAATAGTTGGTGTTCCACGTGTTTGTTCGTCGTTAAATTGAATATTTGACCCAAAACTGTACTGGAAAGACCTCTGAGTCCAACTAGAGTCACATGACCAAAACAAACAGATGTGGATGGATATAAAATCTATCTATCTATCTATACACCACACACACACACCACCACACACACACACACACACACACACCCACACACACACACACACCACACACACTCATATACTCATATTCACACATGTACTCCTGCAGTGACAGGTGCAGTTGTACTCTTTAATATTTCATTCCATTCAGTCTTGTTCCTGGAGCTCATGAAACTATACATGTGTTTGCACTGGGGAATTCAGAGATGTATGGGGGGGGGGGGCAGTTTTAGCTCCGCCCACTATTCAGATACATTCAACACTGGTGCCTTAGACAGAGATGATACTATGTACATCTATCTATCTAGATAGATAGATGGGGGGGGGGGCCGTAGTTCTATATGTTGGAGGTGCAGTCCATTACTAATGTAACTAACACTTGAGTGAAATGAAACGAAACTTTCCGTACTTTCTACATCCAACTCCCGGTTCTATTCCTCTATTAAACAGCGGATCTTACATGAATGAATGAATGAATGAATGAATTTTATTTTATTTTTTTGGTTTTGCAACAATCTTTGTACTCAGTAATGTAATAAACATAAAAACCAAAAAAGGAATAGGCTAGAAGCAAAAGCTTATTTTTTTTGCCGTCCTTTTCAAACTAATACACTGCTTACATCAACTTAAATGTGTACAGCATCGAGCATTCACAACTAATAATAAAAAAAACATATCTACCATCTCAATTCAACATTTCCAAATAATTTTAAACTTAAGGTACTTTTTATTTTTTTTTAAACTTCACCAAAGGAGTGGATCAATTTAAATGCATCATAAGGTCCATTCCATAATTTCACACCCACATGAAATTTATTTATTTACTTATTTATTATTTTATGCTGCTGCTGCTACATCAGCTTTCTTTTACATTTATATAACTTTTCTAATAGGTTCATCAAAAAAGTAAATAAAAATAAACTTTCAATTGCATTGTTTTTTGTTTTTTTTCTTCACGCCTAAAGAGGAATAAAAACACCCTGGAAAAAACCTCTGGACTAAGGTTCTTCTACCTGATGCAATAAAAGGGTTAAATCTCTTCCATATACTTGGACTGGTTCAGTGTTTAATATGACTGACATGACAAACACTGAACCTGGTGAAACGTCAGAGGAACCGGTGGACTGGTCTATGTGATGGATCAGTCCAGTTCAGCTCATCAGGGTCCAATCAGGACAAAAAAAAATAAAGTTTTTTCTAAATAATGGACTTCAACACTGAGCTGTCGTTACCGGAGAACAGACTTATCTGCAGACCTGTTTATGGTAGAAGCTGATAAAAAAAAGGGTGGATATGGAAGTAAACCTGTGTCATCAGACTTTGAATTAGAAAAGCCACTGAATTGCAACACTGAATTTTTTTTTTGCACTGAAATTAAGTATCTGAATTTTTTTGCATCAAATTTTTTAATTCTAAATTTCTGAACATAGTTGAATTCAGAGACAATTCAGATACTTAATTTCAGTGAAAAAAAAAAAATCCAAATACTTATTTTCAGTGCAAAAATAAAAA
Source organism: Sphaeramia orbicularis (assembly GCF_902148855.1). Taxonomy (NCBI): domain Eukaryota; kingdom Metazoa; phylum Chordata; class Actinopteri; order Kurtiformes; family Apogonidae; genus Sphaeramia; species Sphaeramia orbicularis. Next base: position 79,120 of record NW_021941593.1, on the reverse strand, counting down.
AAAAAAAAATCACAAAAAAAAAAAAAAAATCAGATACTTAATTTCAGTGCAAAAAAAAAATAAATAAAAATAAAAAATCAGATACTTAATTTCAGTAAAAAAAAATTCAGATACTTAATTCAGTGCAAAAAATAATAATAATAAAAATAAAAAAATCAGATACTTAATTCAGTTAAAAAAAATCAGATACTTAATTTCAGTGCAAAAAAAAAAAATCAGATACTTACTTTCAGTGCAAAAAAAAATGAAAAAAATCAGATACTTAATTTCAGTTAAAAAAAAATCAGATACTTAATTTCAGTAAAAAAAAAATTCAGATACTTAATTTCAGTGCAAAAAAAAAAATCCAGATACTTAATTTCAGTGCAAAAATAAATAAATAAATAAAAAATCAGATACCTAATTTCAGTTTAAAAAATTCAGATACTTAATTTCAGGGCAAAAAAAAAAAAAAAAAATCCAAATACTTAATTTCAGTGCAAAAAAAATCAGATACTTAATTCAGTTAAAAAACAAAAATTCAGATACTTAATTTCAGTAAAAAATAAAAATAAAAAAATTCAGGACACTTAATTTCAGTGCCAAAAAAAATAAAAAAAATCAGTGCTATAAATTCAACGGCTTTTAAAATTCAAAATCTGATGACACAGATTTACTTCCATAAAAACACTGCGGTTTATGAAATAACTGGAGGTTTTAGGCCAAACTACACATGAAGGTTCAGATCTGATCCATTCAAACAGTCCAGACGTGTGTTGACGACCGCTGCGGTGGGATTATTCTGGGATTCAAACACTCGTTACACGCCAGAACGCTCGTGTCTGCGCCTTCAACTTAAGCGAGAGCATCGATAAGGACGCGATGAATTATTAATTTAAAAGTACAATACAAAGTGAAACATGAATGGGAATAATCTAAGGGTTACGTCTTATCTTCGACTTTGAAAAAAAAAAAAAAGCCTCCAGACTAGACTCACTTTTCTGTTTTTTTTGTAATTCTGCGGTTTGAATCTTTTACAAAGTGACGTTTTAATTGCACAAGTGTTGGAATCGAGAGCGCTTCGGCGTCTCCTTTTCATTTGGAATTCACTCTTTCCTCCTTCAGAGATAGAAGAGGAAAACTGCTTTATTTCAGGGCCCGTGAATAATTGATGCTTAATGCTGTTGTGAAGTGGAAAAGCACCTCGACGTGGGCCTTTTTCCAGGGTTCCATCTGCACCGCACAACTGCGGGGATGCAGAACCAGGGGGGGCACACATGACCCAAGCCCCACACATGACCCGAGCCCACACATGACCGAGCCCACACATTACCCACACATCCACACATGATCAATGCCCACACATGACCCACACCCACATATGACCCGCACCCACACATGACCCACACCCACATATGACCCGCAACCCACACATGACCTGCTCCCACACATGACCTGAGCTCACACATTACCCACACATGATCAATGTCCACACATGACCCGAGCCCACACATGACCACGCCCACATATGACCCGCATCCACACATGACCCATGCCCACACATGACCCGAGCTCACACATTACCCACACATGACCTACGCCCACACATGACCAGAGCCCACACATGACCCATGCCCACACATGACCTGCACCCACACATGACCCGCACCCACACGACCCGTGCCCACACATGACCAGAGCTCACACATGACCCATGCCCACATATGACCCATGCCCACATATGACCTGCACCCACACATGACCCACACCCACACATGACCCGAGCCCACATATGACCCGCACCCACACATGACCCACGCCCACACATGACCCGAGCTCACACATTACCCACACATGACCCACACCCACACATGACCCACGCCCACACATGACCCACACCCACACATGACCAGAGCCCACACATGACCCATGCCCACACATGACCCGCACCCTCACATGACCCATGCCCACACATGACCAGAGCCCACACATGACCCACACATAACCCAAGCTCACACATGACCCACGCCCACACATGACCCGCACCCACACATGACCAGAGCCCACACATGACCCATGCCCACACATGACCCGCACCCACACATGACCCATGCCCACACATGACCAGAGCCCACACATGACCCACACATAACCCAAGCTCACACATGACCCGCGCCCGCACATGGCCTGTGCCCACACATTGACCCGCGCCCATACATAACCTGAACTCACCATTACCCACACATGACCCATGCCCACACATAACCCACATCCACACATGACCCAAGCCCACACATGACCTGTGCCCACACATGACCCAAGCCCACACATGACCCGTGCCCACACATGACCTGCACCCACATGACCCGTGCCCACACATGACCAGAGCTCACACATGACCCATGCCCAAACATGATCTGCACCCGCACATGACCCATGCCCAAACATGACCCACATCCAAACATGGCCATCACATGACCCGCGCCCAAACATGATCCGCACCCACACATGACCCACGCCCACACATGACCAGCGCCTGCGCCCCCACCGGCACCGACAGTCACCCTCTTCAGGTCGGACACGAGTCGAGACCCAGAGAACAACAAAACAACCACTCAGACTAGTGTTGTTTCCACCTGAGCTCCTCTGACAGAACCGTCACACCTCCAACGCAAACCAAACAAATTCTATTCAGATACTTAATTTCAGTGCAAATAAAAATTCAGTGCTACAAATTCAAAATCTTATAATTCAAAATCTGGATGACACAGATTTACTTCTATATAAAACAAGAGAACATTTTAGAATTGTCCTTATTTATACATAATGTAATATTTTTTACACATTAAACTAAGAACAAACCTTAGAGTCATTATTTAAAGGTTAACATGATATGATTTTACGTTTCAGATCCCATTGGTGTGTCTGTAGAGCCTGAACTGACATAAGTTCCACATGTTTGACTCTAAATATCTTCAGTTTAACTTCATAAATCTATCCCATAAACCTTTGGTGGGCTGGTTAAGGTCCGTGGACACACATGTTTGAAACCCCCCCCCCCCCCCAGGACTGGTGCAGCGTGCTGTCAGAATAACACCGTTTATGATCCAAACTTCACACTCACACATCTCCAACTCCACAGTAGTGTTTTCTTCTTCCTGGAGCTCAGGTGAATGATACAGGTGGGGGACGGACATTCTCCTCCTGGGGGGGGGGGGGGTTAACAATGTGGTGCCGAGCTGGGAAAAAGGAGCTGCTGATAAGACCTCCAAACGACAGAGGAGCTACAGGTGTGGGAGGAGTTACAGGTGTGGGAGGAGGTACAGGTGTGGGAGGAGCTACAGGTGGGAGAAGCTACAGGTGTGGAAGGAGGTACAAGTGTGGGAGGAGCTGGAGGGAAGACCTGGACTGGGTTCCACTTCCATGAATAGGAGTTTTTTCAGTCTGAAAACACCAGGGTCAGATGGAGTCATCAGTGTCCTCAGTGGTGCAGCTTGCCATTAGGCAAGGCAGGCAGCTGCTTGGGGCCCCTAAGCCAGCAGGGGCCCCCAAAGGACCAACAGACTTGACACAAACAGTCTAAAGAATAAGTTCACTACACAGCGGCAGTGAGAAGCTGCCATAACAACTAGCTGTCTCAAATTCTCTGAAGGGGCCCCCTGAGTTCAAATTGCCCCTCCCTCACCTGTCTGTCTCTGTCAGAGTGAGATATTGCATGCAGGTTGCGTGCTATGCATATATATATATATATATATATATATATATATACATATATATATACATACATACATACATACACACACACACACACACCACACACACACACACACACACGTATATGTACAGGGGTTGGACAAAATAATGGAAACACCTTCACCTCAAGATGATAATACCCCAATCCATACAGCTAGAATTGTTAAAGAATGGCATGAGGAACATTCTAATGAAGTTGAGCGTCTCGTATGGCCGGCACAGTCCCCAGACCTCAACATTATTGAGCATTTATGGTCAGTTTTAGAGATTCAAGTAAGACGTCGATTTCCACCGCCATCGTCTCTAAAAGAGTTGGAGGGTATTCTAACTGAAGAATGGCTTAAAATTCCTTTGGAAACAATTCACAAATTGTATGAATCAATACCTCGGAGAATTGAGGCTGTAATTGCCGCAAAAGGCGGACCTACACCATATTAAATTATATTTTGTTGATTTTTTACGGTGTTTCCATTATTTTGTCCAACCCCTGTATTTTGCTTGGGGCCCCAGGGGACCCTTTCTGTGCCACTGAGTGTCCTCATGTTTAGGACAGACTGAGCAGGGCCGGGCTAACACATGATGGGCCTGATGACCCCCCCCCCTCGTCTTCTGTGGACGTTAACCCTTCAGTGACCCTTGTATCATATATGACAGAGGTGTCACCTAAAAATCTAAATGGTGCATTCAGACCTGCTGTGGGCGGAGCCTCAGTCGTTGTCTTTCTGTATTACCGTCCTCCGTCAGTGCATGTTTGTGTTTCCATGTGTCGCCTGCTGTGCTTTTGTATCATTTCGTGTCTTTACATCGACTCTGTGTGTAATGGAACAGCAGGAGAAATGTGATTTATTTTTGATCTGAATGAAACTCATCATTATCGTCATCATCGTCGTCACTGAGGAAGAAAACTTTCATATTGTAGATATTTCACCGTCCAGTTCGTCTAAAAGCGCACAGTCCATTTGAGGAAAACGAGTGTCGCTGCTGTGTGTTCCACAGATGTATGATGTGTGTCCACAAAGCATGTGCATGTGTGTGTGTGCTGTGTAGTGCATGTGTTTGTGCATGTGTATGTGTGTGCGCATGTGTATGTGCGTATGTGCATGTGAGTGTGCATGTGTACGTGTGTGTGCATGTGTATGTCCATGTGCGTGCGCATGTGTATGTGCGTGTGCATGTGTATGTCCATGTGCATGCGCATGTGTATGTGCATGTGCGTATGTGCATGTGAGTGTGCATGTGTACGTGTGTGTGCATGTGTATGTCCATGTGCGTGTGCATGTGCACACTGGATCAACATTGGGGGGCGTTTTGAATGACAAAGCTGAGGGGGGGGGGGGGCTGAGGCAGAAATGGGGGGGTGTTAGTCACAGTTAGTCGTTAGAGTGTATAAGTGACTATACCAGTGGTGTTCCAGTTGGTCTGCTTTAAGCCCCCACCCCACCCCCCAACCAGAAACTTCCTTTTTTTTTATAAATAATTGTGTTTCCTTTGTGGACTGAGGAAAAGACTGAGTTTTACTGTTAAATGTGTGTGTGTGTGTGTGTGTGTGTACTAATCATCAGTCTTTAATAGGTTGGAATGTGATGGATGTGTGCAGCGGCTGAAACGTCCTAAATCCAGACGTTTGAGTGAAATGAACACCAGCATCATTGAACTGACTGTGTCACCTGTGGAGTCAGTTCAGACATCTGACTGATGCATTATGGGTAAACTGTAACCACTCACATACACACAGTCTGTTCTTCTGTACACTGGGACTAACTGCAGTGGCCCAGAGGTGCAACAGCCTCAAAAATATCCACTGTAAGAAGAAAAAGAAAGAGAACAGCCCCAAAAATATCCACTGTAAGAGAAAAAGAAAGAGAACAGCCCCAAAAATATCCACTGTAAGAAGAAAAAGAAAGAGAACAGCCCCAAAAATATCCACTATAAGAAGAAAAAGAAAGAGAACAGCCCCAAAAATATCCACTATAAGAAGAAAAAGAGAACAGCCCAAAAATTATCCACTATAAGAAGAAAAGAAAGAGAACAGCCCAAAAAATTACCCACTAAGGAAAAAAAAAACTTCGTCCACCTTTTCAATTAGGGGGTGCTGTTTACCCAAAAAGGTCTCTTGCTTTAAATTTAAGGCCACCACAAAAAATAAAACCATAGGCTGGAAATTTTTAAGGCCTTCAGCTAATGTGGCTAATGCTAAGGAAGTAACCCACTGGAAGTGGATAATTTTTGAGCTGTTCTTTTTTTTTCTTATAGTGGATAATTTTTTGGGCTGTTCTCTTTTTTTTCTTACAGTGGATAACTTTTTGAGCTGTTCTCTTTTTTTTCTTATAGTGGACACTGTGACTAACCTTCATACAAACAGGAATAAAACAACACTTTTCACACTGTTTCCCAGAGTGTCCTGGAACAGACCGCAGCATTGGATATTTCTGTTCATTTACTTCATGTTTGTCAAATTTTAGTATATCTTACTCATATTATTTTTTATTTTGTTCATTTTTATTATTATTTTTATCCAGTTTTTACATAATTTACAGGTTATTCTGCTATTATTTTAATGATCGACTTGAGAGCATATTGAACTAGGAATAAAAAATGTGAATAAACTGAACAAATATAAATAACCTGACATGTCTGAATATAAATCAGTGTAATTGGACCAATCTTTTGTGGATATTTCATTGTTTTCTTCATTTTTTGTGCATGTTTTGTTGCTTTCAATCATGGATTTTGTAATTTTTTTTTCTTAATTTTTGATTATTTCTCTTAATTTTGTTCATGTTTGTCACATTTTATGTCTTATTCATGTCATTTTTTTGTGTAATTTTTGATTATTTCTGTTCATTTTGTTCACGTTTGTCAATTTTAGTACATTTTTTTCATGTTGT
>NW_021941593.1:0-67500 GCF_902148855.1 Sphaeramia orbicularis | reverse complement strand
ACAACAAAGACGCCATTGAAACAGCGTCGTCACAACAGTTCGTATGCAATCAGCTGATGAGATTAAAAGTACGACCACTCTTAAAGGTCTGTAGATCTGGAAGTTTCTTCGCCTGGGGTACTTCCCCCAAGTCCTACATTTTCTTTAGTCGTTTTATGCTGCATTTCCACTACATGGAACTGGCTTGACTTGACTCGACTCCACTCTGGTACCAGGTCCTATTCCAGACCGTTTCCATTACAGGATACTACTGACTTTACAGTACGTGGTCGTCATAGCAATGCAGTGCGTTACTTCCGTGTCGTCTGCTCAGTGTTGCTGATAAACTTGCTCGTTGCATGTTGTCTCATCAAACTCATGCTGAATTTTTATGTCTGAACCTCCTGGACAAACCATGGTGTAGTTTTACAGACTGTCATCATGTGGACTCACCTACCAACATATTTACTGTCAACTACTGCATCTGTTTATTGTAAAAGGGCGGGTCACAGAGACGACTCTGACCAATCAGTGGTCTGCAGTGTTTACATGTCACCTTTTAGTATCTGGTCCCCAGTCCTGGAACCTCAGCGGAGGTGATACCAAAAAACTAGTACCGGGTACCAGATTCCAGGTCCTTTTTCATAATGGAAACACAAAAAGGCAGAGTCGAGTCGAGTCGGTACCACGTTGTGGAAACGTGGCAAAAGACGCCATCGGAAACAGCATCGTCACAATAGTTCATGTCCAATCAGCTGATGAGATTAAAAGTATGACCACTCTTGAAGGTCTGTAGATCTGGAAGTTGCTTCACCTTGGGTACTTCCTCTCAAGTCCTACATTTTCTTTAGTCGCTTTAGTTTTGGTTACTATAGTAACCATGGTCATACATAACGCTTGTCAAACGCTATCATGAAAAGAAGAAGTTTTGCTGCCATAAATCAACCCTTTGACACCGCCTTGTTCATTTTCCGTCCACTGTTGACGGCAGTAGATGACGATCTGCTCCGGGTGGAGTTGAACTATTTCTGAAGTCAAAACCAGGTCAGACAAACCGGAGCACCTTTGCCTTCTCGCGTACCAAGACTCTTCTCCAACTGCGTCCAAAACTTCGGATTAGCCTCGGGCTCAAGTCCAGATCCTTCCTTTTGGCGCCCTCCGATCATGTTTAAACAATGGCTACGACTTGAAAATGAAGCGTGATGAAGCCTAAGTAATGAGACGGCAGTGAGAGGCCCTTGTATAGCTTTTCCCCAGCCCTTTAGCACAGAGCCCTGACCTTTATAACTAGCAGAATTAATTGGGCTGAGCTAACCTTTTAGAGGCTAGCTGTGAAATAAGACCAGCGTTCCCGGGTCGCCTCATTAGACCACACTAGCTTTGGAGTTGGAGTGCTCCTTTTCGCCTATAGTTTGGGGACATGGCAGCCCGTTCGTCAGCAGCTCATATGGGGAATACATTCCAGGTCAGTCCAGTTGAGTCCGATGCTCTATGCCTGGTCATTTAGACTCTTCAGGCATGTGGGGGGGGTGGGGGTGGGGGGGTAAGCAACTGTTCTCACTCAGGGAGTCGGAGCCCAGGTAATGGTGGGTCTAAATTGCCTTCACAGGATGGAGCAGAACAGCCCAGAGTTCTCCTGCTCTATAATAATGTCATCTGCCCAACCATTTGTTTCCTTCCGAAAATAATGTCCTCACTTAGCAACTGGGAAACTTAGGAACAGAACGCAAAGGCTGCTTCCATCCAAAGGGTATGAGATGGATTTGTGTATTAAAACAAATATTTAATGAGAAACTTTTATTGCATTAATATTTGTATGTCTGAAAAAGGTACAACAGTTGGTCCATCAATAAAAGTTACATGCTAATAAGTGCAACTAGCGTGTTGACCTGTGGGGAACCCCAGGTTCTAGATGTGGTCGTTTTTATCCTGGTCAGAGCTGAGTTTAGGGAAATGATGTTCATCTATAGTTCATAAGTACTGACATAAAAACTGTTTGGTAAATCATTCTTTAAAATCTAAACAACAATTAAAATATTAATACCGATATCTAGGGATTGAAGTTAGTAAATGCGCTGTTCCTGTTTTTTCTTGCAGCATGGTACTGCACTTCCCGTCAACTGTCATGGACATTATTTATTCAATTTTGGCATTTGTTTCATGTTTCTACAACATTCCTTCTGGCCGCTGTGGCTGTTGGGGCACTAGAGAGCACATTTTGCCCCCCCCCGATCACCAACAAAAATTTAATCATTTGTTCCTTGTGCCAGTATCAACATTTCCTGAACATTTCATCCAAATCTGTCCATAACTTTTGGAGTTATCTTGCTAACAGACAGATGGAGGTAACAAACGCTAACCACTCTGTTAGACGGTCTGAAAAACACACAACAGGTAAACATGGACAGTGGATAATTAACGGTCCAATCATGGGCCTTATTCCTCATATAGTTCAACTACAGGTACACAAACAAAACCACACACCTTGTCGTTCCCTGTTGTTTTTCCAGAGTTGTCCGGTAAACTCAACGCCCGTTCAGTGATGCGTTTGCTGCACGTACTGAACAAGTGTAAACCCATTCAAGGATTCATTCCCTGAACTGATGAACTGCGCTGACATGACAGCTGTGAGGACGGCAGCCGATTGAACTGATACACAGGATTAAACAAACTGGAGAAAAAAAAGAAAAAAAAAAAGTCTTTTACCCATCAGTACTTTGGAAGGAAACGTGAACTGAATTGTTTCCTGTTGAATCCAATTATAGACAGAGTTACTAAGGAAGTAAATCTGTCATCTGATTTTGAATTATAAAAGACACTGAATTTGTAGTACTGATTTTTTTTTTTTTGCACTGAAATTAAGTATCAGAATTTTTTTGCACTGAAATTAAGAATCTGAATTTTTGTTTGCACTGAAATAAAAACCTGATTTTTTTTTTTTGCACTGAAATTAAGTGTCTGAATTTTTTTTGCACTGAAATTAAGAATCTGTTTTTTTTTTTTCGTACTGAAATCACATATCTGGATTTTCTTTTTTTTTTTTTGCACTGAAATTAAGTATCTGAACTTTTATTGCACTGAAATGAAGTATCTGGATTTTTTTTTGCACTGAAATTAAGAATCTGATTTTTTTTTTTTGCACTGAAATTAAGAATCTGATTTTTTTTTTTTTGCCCTGAAATTAAGAATCTGAATTTTTTTTTCACTGAAATTAAGTATCTGAATTGTTTTTGCACTGAAATTAAGAATCTGTTTTTTTTTTTGCACTGAAATCAAATATCTGGATTTTCTTTTTTTTTTTTGCACTGAAATTAAGTATCTGAATTGTTTGTCTCTGAATTTAACTATGTTCATAAATTTAGAATTAAATAAATTCAGATGCAAACATTCAGATGCCAAAAATTCAGATGCAAAAAATTCAGATACTTAATTTCAGTGCAAAAAAAAAAAAAAAAAATCTGTGCTAAAAATTCACTGGCTTTTATAATTCTAAATCTGATGAGACAGATTTACTTTCATAGGGTAAAAACCATTAAATCCCCGTAACTCCATTTGGGGACATAATTAGTCCGAAGTACGATGACATATGGTCTGGAAGAAATGGAATTAATAGATGTTTAATGACACGAATATTTAACTGATACACTATCATGCACAACCTGAGCTTTACGAGGCCGAACAGGGACGATGCTGTCGAGCTAATTAACGAGGGAACAACAGGAATCGACCGCATCAACTGTAACGCGCTGAGGTCAGTTAATATTGGAGGAGCTGAAGGGGCAACGGTGTAATTGGCTAGCATGATGTTTAGTTCATGAACTCTGCATTTAGAAGTGATATGTGATATTTATTAGGACGAGGCCTTTTCAGACGACCGCCCACGGCAAATGAGAACCACTAAATGTAAACATGCGAACGATGATAATGAAAGCTGACAGATGAACCTGTGTTTGTAGATTTTATTCAAGTATGTCAGGTGTGTTATTATCAGGGGGGCGTTGGGTATGGAAGTAAATCTGTGCTATCAGATTCTGAATGATAAAAGACATTGAATTTCTAGCATTGATTTTTTTTTTGCACTGAAATTAAGTATCTGAATTTATTACACCTGAATTTTTTTAATTTTACATTTATGAACATAATTGAATTCAGAGACAAACAATTCAGATACTTACTTTCAGTGCAAAAAAAAAAAAAATCAGTGCTACAAATTCAGTGTCTTTTATAATTCAACATCTGATGACACAGATTTACTTTCATAACGCAGGGTTTCAGCTCCGCCTTTTGCCATGAAAACGCTGATGATTGACGGGCAGATTACAGCTGTTTCACTGAAGTGGACGGTCTTTGTGAAAAGGAGATGAGTATAAAGGAGACGCTCTGCTCACAAGCTGATCTACGCCATAACCATCACGTGTTAACTCTGTGTCATGACTGAACGCAGACAGAAAACCTTTGTGACTCTGACCAACAGGACGGTGAGTGTCCTTTGGAACAGGCTTTAGAAAAAGGGTTGGTCCACAGATGGAGGTCACGGGCCTCCTGGTGGAGGTGTCAGGCCTCCAGGCAGAGGTCACGGGCCTCCTGGTAGAGGTCACGGGCCTCCAGGTGGAGGTGTCAGGCCTCCAGGTGGAGGTGTCAGGCCTCCTGGTAGAGGTCACGGGCCTCCAGGTGGAGGAGTCAGGCCTCCTGGTAGAGGTCACGGGCCTCCAGGTGGAGGTCACAGGCCTCCAGGTGGAGGTGTCAGGCCTCCAGGTGGAGGTGTCAGGCCTCCCGGTGGAGGTCCCAGGCCTCCCGGTGGAGGTCCCAGGCCTCCTGGACACTCTGCTGCACACACAGCAGGTCCTGAGCTGGTTCTGGAAGATGCTGAAGGGATAATACGACCAATCTGCTCTGGAAATGCTGTGGGTTCCCCTGGAGATGCTAACACCAGAAAGGATGACCTGGGAATGAGTGCAGGTCCACCTGGAACCGCAACAGACCGGACCCAAAACAAAGGTAAGACAGACAGATGGACGGATGGACGGGCGAACCACAACAGAACTGACCCAAAACAAAGGTACAATACAGATGGATGGACAGACGGACAGATGAACGGATGGATGAACAGAGAGAAGAATGGATGGATAGTTTCAGTTCAGTTCCACTAATCCAATTCAGCTGTTCTCTTTGAAACCAGTTAAAACTGTGATTTTTCATTTTCACAGATATTATTATATATGTATATATTGTATGTATATATGTTATTTACAGATGTTATTATATATAATTGTATTAGTCACACATATATCTCTGTATCCACAGGTCCATTAGTCCAGCAGGTCTTTCCTAACAGCCGTTGGACATTCCTCTCTTCCTTCTGAATCGCCTTTCCCTGGTCTAACAGTCCAACTCTCAGTCTATTGTCTGCACTGATCAATTCCTCTGAGACTGAGCCAACTCAAACAAGGACAGGCTGCTTTGTCTCGAGGCCAGAGGGTTTTTTTTTTTTTCTTGTGCTGAACTGGACCGGGTCCAGAGGCCGGTACTGTGAGTCCATATCTATTTTTATAATGTTCACATGTTGGTTTGTCTGCGAGTGTCTGGTTCTGATGCAGAAAAAACAAAACAAAAACAAAACACAGCGTGGACACGAACAGAACAGAAACCGTGAGCCCAGTGTGTGTTCTGAAGGTTATTAACTCCCGTTTACTGCACTTTTGGTTCTGTCAGGACGCAAATATACACCCAAAGTACCAAAAAACCAACAGACGGCAACACATGTTCTTACTTAAAAAAAGACTTTATTCTCCTTAAATGACTAGTTTTATCTTAATATTTCAGGACTTTATTCTTGTAAAATAATGACTTTTTGTATTTGACATTATTCTCATAAAATTATGGGTTTTATTTTGATACTTCAGGACTTTATTCTCATAAAATTACCAGTATTATCTTCTTATTTCAGGAGTTTATTCTCGTTAAATTACCAGTATTATCTTCTTATTTCAGGACTTTATTCTTGTAAAATTACCAGTTTTATCTCGATATTTCAGGACTTTATTATCGTCTCCCATTCACTGAACTGTGGTTCTGTCAGGACACAAATATACACATAAAATTAAAAAAAAAAAAAGCTTCTACCCGACTGCAGTTAATGCACTGAATGCTGCTAAAAGATAGTGCAATAGGATGTGACTGTGTCTGTGTTTTTACTTCCTTAATCTATTTATTATGCGAGTGTGATTGTGTATGTGTGTTTTTTTATGTCAGGGATTGTACCTTTTAGGATCGCACTTTTTAATTTCGTTGTACAAATGTACAATGACAATAAAGATATATTCTATTCTATAAAGTACCATAAAACCAATAGACGGCAACAGCTGTTCTTTAAAAAAAGAATCAAATAAATGTCTTAAACTATTTCCGCCCTGATCAAAACTACCAAACATTCAACAGATTTCAGGAGTTTAACCCTTGAACCTGTGAGTCCTGATTCCAGGTAAAAGTTCACATATTAATGATGCTATAGACTCATATTTTAAGGCTTTGACTGTAATGTTTAATACAGTCACCATGTTACTGTTTCATATTTTTAACCCTTTAAATGACATGTTTGTAAAGTAAACAAACACCCAAAAACTTTTCTTTTTTCCCCCTTAAACTATATACACAGTGGATTACTCATTTAGTTTAGATTTCTGCAGCCTGGTATATGTCAATAAGTACAATGGGAGGATTTTAGTGGATGGGTCACAATTTAAAAAAAAAAAAAAAACAGGCAAAAATTAACTTTTGAAAACTATGGAAGATGATTAGGGCCACTGGGAAAAGAAAAATTAAAATGAAGGTGCAATGTATTTTTTTTTTTTAAAAATTACTATTCTGAGAAAAAAAGTCAGATTTAAAAATGACTTTTTTTCTCAGAATTCTGACTTTAATCTCATAAGAATAACGAAAAAAATATTTAAAACAGTCAGAATTCTAAGATTAAAGTCAGAATTCTAAGAAAAATTCAGAATTCAGACTTGCTTCCCTCAGAATTCTGACTTTAAATCTCAGAACAATAATAAAAAAAAAAACATATTTAAAACAGTCAGAATTCCAAGATTAAACTCAGAATTCTGACTTTTTTCTCAGAATAATGAAAAAATATATATTTGACCTTATTTTTTTTCTTTTTTCCAGTGGCCCTAATCCTCTTCCGTAGAAATCTGACCTAAAACAAACTGAAAAATAATCTGATCTTTAATGAGATTGTATTTAATATACTCACCTGGACAGCAGAGGGTTAAAGTGTGTTTAATATACTCACCTGGACAGCAGAGGGTTACAGTGTGTTTAATATACTCACCTGGACAGTGGAGGGTAAATATGAAACCAAACATTATTGGATTTTTCATAATTTAATGTTTTTTTTTTTACACTACAACCAACAGAAAAGTCTGTATTTATCCTTATTTGTCGATGATTCTGTTGTTATTTTAATGGTTCTGATCCACTTTCGATCATTTGGGTCTGAATGTGGAACCTGAACTAAAATGAGTTGGACGTCCCTGGTTTATTCTGATCAGAGCAGCAGCAGCAGCAGCAGCAGTGTTAAAAGACTGGAACACATCCAGGAAATCTGCTCAGACAAACTGTATTATTCATATAAAAATGAAACCATTACTATGGAAGTAAATCTGTGTCATCAGATTTTGAATTATAAAAGCCATTGAATTTCTAGCACTAATTCTGTTTGCACTGAAATTAAGTATCTGAATTGTTTGCATCTGAATTTATTGCATCTGAATTTTTTTTAATTTTAAATTTATGAACATAGTTGAATTCAGAGACAAGAAATTCAGATACTTAATTTCAGTATTTCAGTGCAAAAAAAAATTCAGATACTTAATTTCAGTGCAAAAAAAAATTCAGATACTTATTTTCAGTGCAAAAAAAAAATTCAGATACTTAATTTCAGTGCAAAAAAAAAATTCAGAAACTTAATTTCAGTGCAAAAAAAATTCAGATACTTAATTTCAGTGCAAAAAAAAATTCAGATACTTAATTTCAGTGCAAAAAAAAATTCAGATACTTTATTTCAGTGCAAAAAAATCAGATACTTAAATTCAGTGCAAAAAAAAAAAAAAAAAAAAAAATTCAGATACTTAATTTCAGTGCAAAAAAATTCAGATACTTAATTTCAGTGCAAAAAAAAAAAAAAATTCAGATACTTAATTTCAGTGCAAAAAAAATTCAGATACTTAATTTCAGTGCAAAAAAAAAAAAAATTCAGATACTTAATTTCAGTGCAAAAAAAATTCAGATACTTAATTTCAGTGCAAAAAAAATTCAGATACTTAATTTCAGTGCAAAAAAAAAATTCAGATACTTAATTTCAGTGCAAAAAAAATTCAGATACTTAATTTCAGTGCAAAAAAAAAATTCAAATACTTTATTTCAGTGCAAAAAAATCAGATACTTAAATTCAGTGCAAAAAAAAAAAATTCAGATACTTAATTTCAGTGCAAAAAAAATCAGATACTTAATTTCAGTGCAAAAAAAAAAAAATCAGATACTTAATTTCAGTGCAAAAAAATTCAGTGCTACAAATTCAATGTCTTTTATAATTCAAAACCTGATGACACAGATTTACTTCCATACATTTCCCCAGTTTGTGATGGTGTCAGTTTTAGGGTTTATCGAACGTTAGTAAAACAGTCGTTAGAAGAAGAATATTCTGGACATCTTTGTCTAAATAATGACCCTGTGACTGCATCTCCTCAGTATCATCCATCCTCCGTCGTCACACACCCACTGATTTGCCAAGAAGCCCCACCCCCCCCATCCATCGTCGGTGTCAGCCTTGACGATGTCGTTTCAACACAAATTAAGTATCGGTGTGGTTTCCGTCTTTTCAGCTCAGTAATGCTGCTGCCTTTTGTGTGTGTGTGTGTGTTCAGGTAATAAGTTTTATGAGACCATCTGCCCCCGGGCCACGTCAAATAACTCCTGTACCATATGAGGGGTGGGGGGTGGGGGGGTCGACACCGGACAGAGAAAATGTCAGCCATTATTCGGAAATTATGACCAACACTTTTCCTTCTTCTTCTTTTTTTCGGACCAGTGGTTGTTGGATCTTTCTACATTTCAACATCCTCTCAAGGACACATTTCACACCAACCCAGTCTCATATCAACATGTGAAATAGCTACGTTTATCGACAGTGCAAAATGTACCAGTTTCACTATCAGGGCCTGAAAATTGTAAAATGTTCACGTTTTTTTATCTCATTCTTTTCCATTGGCCTGCAGACAGGTCATGTGACCACTTGCAGCTAGGCTTCTCAAAATAAAAACGTGGCGGTCACTCCTTTCATTCTCAGTGGACAATATAGTATTTCAAGATAGTTTGGACATAAAAAAGCATTCTGGTGATATTTCTAGCGAGAAATATACATTGAAATTTCACAATATTCGTTCAGTTCTTGTAAATGATCTTTGGTTTGTTTGTTATTACGATGAATATTTCACATCTCGACAAAAAATTGTTACAGTGTTACGTTTTCTGCCGTTGCTATGCTCGTTGCTAAGGACTCTGCCACAGACGAAACCAAGTGAAGTGTTTGTTATTGTATTTATTCCTTACATTCTGTAGTTATCTGAGCTGTTAAAACATTTCTGGAATTGTTGATATCCATTCAACTACACTTTCCACTGAGAATGAAAGGAGTGACCGCCATGTTTTTATTTTGAGAAGCCTAGCTGCAAGCGGTCACGTGACCTGTCTGCAGGCCAATGGAAAAGAATGGGATAAAAAAAACTAGAACATTTTACAATTTTCAGGCCCTAATTGTGAAACTGATACGTTTTGCATTGTGGATAAACGTAGCTATTTCACATTTTGATATGAGACTGGGTTAGTCACACAATGCCTTATTAATTCGAAATTTCCTTTTACCGAGCGAGAAAAGAGTTTCAGTTAGCATGAAAGGGGTGTTTGTTACGATGGCGTTATTAGGCCACATCGGAAAAATAAAAACAGCAGCCATGACAAGAATAAAATCGTAATATTTCGAGTTAAACTCGTAGTTTTAAAAAACTCATAATTTAACGTAAATAATGTCATACTTAAACTCGTAATATTTTGAAAATAAATTCTCAATAGTGCGATAAAAAGTCATAATTTATAAAATCGTAAGCCTTACAGCACTAGCCATGCAGTTGAACACCTCAGTCAGTTTCTCCTCCAATAAAGAAGAAATTTATTCCAAATCCATTCGGTTCTTACGACGAAACTAGGATATTTTTACACCTGTTTTTAAATTATGACTTTATTCTTAAAATGTTATGACTTTATTCTACAAATATGACGACTTTAATCTCATAAAAGTACATTATTTTTGTTAAATTATGAGGTTTTTTTTTTAATTACAACTTTTTGCCCATAATATTATGGCTTTGGTCTCATAAAATTGAGTTTAATCCTGATATTTTACAACTTTATTCTAATAAATTACATTTTTCCACGATGTTAAGAGTTTATTCTTGTAATATTCTATTTTTGTATTCGACTTTATTCTCATAAAATTACAGGTTTTATCTTGATATTTTATGACTTTATTCTCGTAGTGACAAGTGTTTTTATTTTTTTGGTGTGATCCTAATACGCCGTAGCAGATTCAAGTCAGACTATTTTAAAAAAAAAAATTGTAGTAGTGCGATAAAAAGTCATAATTTATAAATAGTCAGTTCCTCCTCCACTAAACAGGTCATTTACTCCAAATCCGTTCAGTTCTTACGACGAAACAAACCCAAACATGTGCGAACTGTCCTCAAAGTCCTTAATGCTAATGTGTTGGTGGTGGGCGGGGCTAATAGGCTCAGTATTTGTCCTTTGTGCGTAAACCCCAAATTAAAGTAGAACCTCACAAAATGTTCCAGTTCTACATTATAAGACCAGTGGATACGATTTTATTTTTGTAAATCATGATATTTTTCCAAATGTTTTTAAAATATGACGTTATTCTCATAATATTATGGCTTTATTCTCAAAATACTATGACTTTATTTTTGTAAATTATGACATTTTTCCCGCCTGTTTTTAAATTATGACTTTATTCTTGTAATATTATGGCTCTTCTTGTATTCGACTTTATTCTCATTTTTTCAGTATATTTTACAACTTTAGTCTCGTAGTGACCAGTGTTTTTTTATTTTCCTACGTGGCGCTAATTTGCCGCAGTACTCGGACCATCCTACGTCTCATCATCTTCTCAAGGACACACCTCCAACATCTTATTTATCCAAAAACCTGCATAATTCCCTTTTTCTGAGTAGGAAAATAGTTTCAATTAGCATTAAAGGGGTGTTTTTTACGTCAGTGTATTAGCACAAACACTAGCAATGATGAGAATAAAGTCCTAATATTTCGAGTTAAACTCATAGTTTTAAAAAAGTCATAATTTAATGAAAATAATGTCGTACTTAAACTTGTAATATTTTGAAAATAAATTCTCAATAGTGTGATTAAAAAGTCATAATTTATAAATTCGTAAGCCTTACAGTGCTAGCCCTGTAGTCGAACACTTCAGTCAGTTCCTCCTTCAGTAAAGAGGAAATTTATTCCAAATCCATTCGGTTCTTATGATAAAACTAGGATATTTTTACACTTGTTTTTAAATTATGATGTTATTCTTGAAATATTATGACTTTATTCTACAAATATCATGACTTTAATCTCGTAAAAGTACATTACTTTTTTAAAATTATGAGTTTGTTTTTTTAAACTACAACTTTTTCCCCACAATATTATGGCTTTAGTCTCATAAAATTATGAGTTTTATCTCGATATTTTACGACTTTATTCAAATAAATTATATTTTTCCACGACTTTACGATTTTATTCTAATAAATTATATTTTTCCATGACTTTATTCTCGTAATATTCTGACTCTTTGTATTTGACTTTCTTCTCATTTTATCTGGATATTTTACGACTTTATTCTCAAAATTACGGGTTTTATCTGTATATTTTACAAATTCATTCTCGTAGTGACCAATGTTTTTTTTTTTATTTTCCTACGTGGCGCTAATTTGCCACCGTACTTGGACCGTCCTACATCTCATCATCCTCTCAAGGACACGCCTCCAACATCTTATTTATCCAAAAACCTGCATAATTCCCTTTATTCTGAGTGAGAAAATAGTTTCAATTAGCAGTACAGGGGTGTTTGACCACTTGGTTTATCATTTGCTATAAAGATAAAGCGAGCGACGCAAACACGCCTCATTATGGTGGCTGGCGTTCGTGTTTTCTTAACCCCCCCCCCCCCTCCGTTTTCTCCTCCATCTATTTGTCTGTGTTTGCTGCCATCTCCCTCAAGATTGAACGCTTTGCATTAAAAACTGGGCCACCCTGGCAGCCTGACAAATGAAGGCAATAGCATGTTTGGAGACACCTCGTTCAACAGTTATTGAAGTTGATAACTTATAATTTGCATATAGATAAGGCATTCTTACCTAGACTCAATCTTTAGCATATAAAGTAGAATTGTAGTTGTTTTTTTTTTTTTTCCTCAAGCCCGGTTGTACCGACAAAAGCCAGCGTATAATTTGAGGGTGGATTGATTCGAGTGTTTTTGGAATTTTTTCGTGAAGGCAAGAATGTCAGCATGCCACTCGAAGATGTAATTACAAATGACAAATACTCATTAGGCTTTTAAAGAGGCTGCGAAAAAGTGAGCGTTTTCTCTGTTTGCCTTGACAGGATCTACGGTGTAATTACCCACTCGGACTGAATTCCCTCAAAAATATCACAGTTTCAGGATGAATCATGCATGAATCGCACTAATAAAGTCATGAGTACGAGCAGAGGACGGATCGGATTTCAGACCAAAACAAAACAAAAAAACCCCACACAGTCGAAAGAGTCCATGTACGTCAGCGTCTGTTCCATGTTCCAGTCCTGGTTCTGTTCTGTGTTCCAGTCCTGGTTCTGTTCTATGTTCCAGTCCTGGTTCTGTTCTATTTTCCAGTTCTGGTTCTGTTCTGTGTTCCAGTCCTGGTTCTGTTCTATGTTCCAGTCCTGGTTCTGACTCTACGTTCCAGTTCTGGTTCTGTTCTATTTTCCAGTTCTGGTTCTGTTCTGTGTTCCAGTCCTGGTTCTGTTCTGTGTTCCAGTCCTGGTTCTGTCTCTACGTTCCAGTTCTGGTTCTGTTCTATGTTCCAGTCCTGGTTCTGTTCTGTGTTCCAGTCCTGGGTCTGTCTCTACGTTCCAGTTCTGGTTCTGTTCTATGTTCCAGTCCTGGTTCTGTCTCTACGTTCCAGTCCTGGTTCTGTTCTATGTTCCAGTCCTGGTTCTGTTCTGTGTTCCAGTCCTGGTTCTGGATGCAGATCAATCTAACTATAGAAGTGGGTGGGACTTTGACTGGAGGAGAACTGAACTCATCCAATCACAATCCATATCTGACTTCTATCAGTGACCAATAGGAACTAGACTGATATCTGGAACCACTGACATGTTCTAAACCATCAACAGATGGACCAGCAGAAGGAAAGGAACAGGGAGAAGATTTAAAACAAAGGGGCAAAAATGACAAAAGCAAAACTTCTAAAAACTGTGAATAAACTTTGTCAACATTGTCCCAAAAGAAGAAACATAAAAAAATAGAAATTAATCTGACAGGTAGTGCGGTCAGAAGATGGAAGAGAGGACTGAAGAAATTGTTGACGAAGATGAAGAGGATGAAGAAGACAATGAACAAAGATGACGACGAAGACAACGAAGACAACCACAAAGGCAACGACGAAGGCAGCGACAAAGGCAACGATGAAGATGACAAAGACAACGACGATGATGAAAACAATGACAAAGGCAGCAAAACAGCAACAAAAAAGACAACAAAGATGAAGAAGATAAATAAAATGAAGACAACGACAAAGATGATGACAAAGACGACAAAGAAAACGACAAAGACGACTACAAGGACGAAGATGATGACAAAGGCAATGACTAAGATGAAGAAGATAACGAAGATGAAGACGATGATGAAGACAATGACAATGGTGATGACGACAAAGACGACAACGAGGGCAACAACTAAGATGAAGAAGATGAAGAGGATGAAGAAGATGATAAAGATGAAGACAAAGATGAAGACAACGACGAAGGTGACAAAGGCAATGACAAAGATGATGAAGATGAAGAAGATGATGGTGACAACGATGAAGACGATGATGAAGACGATGACTGGTGACAAAAAAGGTGACGAAGATGAAGAAGACAAAGAAGATGAAGACAACGACAAAGACGGCGACAAAGACGACAAAGATGAAGAAGAAAATGATGACGATGAAGATGATGATGAGGACAATGACGAAGGCGACAAAAAAGACAAAAGAAAAGCCAATGGCGGACACAGGGCTTTGACCTCATGGCCGATCTAGAGCTAAACATGAACGTCAGGGAACAGCGGTACGTTTACGTTACTTTACGGTTTACGGTACAGCGGTACTACCTGAGGACTGGAGGGGCTACGTTGGCTATATTCAGCTAAAGGCTACACTGAGCTAAATGCTACATTGAGTTAAAGGCTACATTGAGCTAAATGCTATACTGAGCTAAAGGCTACACTGAGCTAAATGCTACACTGAGCTAAAGGCTACAATGAGCTAAAGGCCACATTGAGCTAAAGGTCACATTGAGCTAAAGGCTACACTGCGCTGAATGCTACATTGAGTTAAAGGATACATTGCGCTAAATGCTATACTGAGCTAAAGGCTACACTGAGCTGAATGCTACATTGAGTCAAAGGCTACATTGAGCTAAATACTATACTGAGCTAAAGGCTACATTGAGCTAAATGCTACATTGAGCTAAAGGCTACACTAAGCTGAATGCTACATTGAGTTAAAGGCTACATTGAGCTAAATACTATACTGAGCTAAAAGCTACGTTGAGCTAAAAGCTACATTGAGCTAAAGGCTACATTGAGCTAAAGACTACACTGAGCTGAATGCTACACTGAGCTAAATGCTACACTGAGCTGAATGCTACATTGACCTAAAGGCTACACTGCGCTAAATGCTACACTGAGCTGAATGCTACACTGACCTAAAGGTTACATTGCGCTAAATACTACACAGAGCTGAATACTACACTGAGCTAAAGGCTACATTGAGCTAAATGCTATGTTGAGCTAAATGCTCCACTGAGCTAAATGTATCATGTTTGTGTTTGACAGTGTTGCTGCTGGATTAGCGCTGGATTAGCTGTGGATTAGCTCTTCTACAGGTCGACTCCAACCAGGACTGCCCTTGAAAAAGAGGAGAAAAGCCTGAGTGGGCGTGTTCCAGGGATAAGACGAGAGCTGATGAGACGAGGCCGGGCTAAGCCTGGTTAAGACTCGGCTGTGAACTAAACATGCTGCTGTTAATGCACACTCACATTTACCCAGCGCCAGGAAAGAGGAAACTGCCACCCAAGTCGAACTGTCAAAGAAAAACCAGGAAAAGCCTGAGTGTGCATGAGGTTGGATCATCATGTCAGAAGAACAGTCTGAGCTGAAGAAATTGCCCATGTGTTGGCAATATGTCAGGGTTTTTTAGTTTTTAATATCTCCCTGACACAGTCTTTTTTATGCCGTTCACACAATACATTAATGCTATTACGAGGATTAGAGCGGAAAGTCACATTCTTTCCATGAATGTGAAATCATATTAAAAAGGTCATTATCATTTTTCACAGTGAGACAAGTGAACTCGACACAAAATAAAGACCAAAGCTATTATGAGCCATTATCCGACCGACACAGAAGGGTTTGGGCTGTGGACGGAGACACGCTTCAGGAAGGATTCAAACCCCGAACTGACTGAAGGCCCTCGAATTATTAGAAAAATACAAGAAACAGCCGTGGCTTTAGCAGTGACACGTTCTACCACGACGTATACGGGCCACAGACCAAAAGAAAAACACAGGGCACGACGAGAAAAAAGACAGGAAATATCAAGATAAAACTGGTAATTTAGGATGACACAGTGGTGCAGTGGATAGCACTGGTGCCTCACAGACAGAAGGTCCTGGGTTCGATTCCAACACCAGTCGATGGGGGTGGGACCTTTCTGTGTGTTTTTTTTTTTTTGCATGTTCTCCGCATGTTCTCCCCATGTCTGTGTGGGTTCTCTCCGGGTACTCTGGCTCCTCCCACCATCCAAAGAAATGCACTGATAGGTTAATTGGTTAATCTAAATTGCCCATAGGTGTGAATGTGAGAGTGATTGTTTGTCTCTATATGTTCAGTCTGTGATGAACTGGCGAAATGTCCAGGGTGAACTCTGCCTTCGCCCATAAGTAACTGGGATAGGCTCCAAGAGACCCCCGTGACCCTGGTGAGGATACAGTGGGTTCAGATAATGAATGAATGAATGAACTGATGATTTAACGAGAATAAAGTCGTAAAATATCAAGATAAAACTGGTAATTTAATGAGAATATAGTCCTGAAATAATTAGATAAAATTGGTAATTTAATGAGAATAAAGTCATGAAATATCGAGATAAAACTGGTAATTTTACAAGAATAAAGTCGTGAAATAAGATAAAACCCATAATTTTATGAGAAAAAAAGTCGAATACAAAAACTCAATTTTATGAGAATAAAGTTGCAAAATATCAAGATAAAACTGGTAATTTTACAAGAATAAAGTTGTGATAATTTTCAGAATAAAGCCATAATATTATGAGAATAAAGTCATGTTTGAAATAAAGATTTAGAATTCAAATGTGACATTTATGTCCACAAGGGAAACCAGAAGAAGAATCTACAGAATAAATCCTAATGACATCAGATCAGTTTAGGTGATCATCTTTGACATTTCCAAGGCTCTAATAATGTAAACATTATCAGACTTTAACTGGACTTTTTTCACTGGTCTTATTTGACTGGTTCTGACCCAGTTTACATCATACTGGTCTGAATGTGGAACTGAACTAAAACCACTTTAATATCCTTCACCGTTCATATCTTCAGGGTATTTTTGGTACTTTGTAAATTCCTCTTGGGGCCAGTTTGGAACCTTTAGTGGGCCGGTTTGGAACCTTTAGTGGGCTGGTTTGGAACCTTTGGCGGGCCGGTTTGGAACCTATGGCAGGCTGGTTTGGAACCTTTAGTGGGCTGGTTTAGAACCTTTGGTTTGGAACCTTTGGTGGACCAGTTTGGAACCTTTGGCAGGCTGTTTTCGGCCAGTTTGGAACCTTTGGCGGGCTGTTTTTGGCCCGTGGACCATATGTTTGACCCCCTTCTGCTGTATGTTGTTCTGACCCACTTCAGATCATACTGGTCTGAATGTGGAACTGAACTAAACCCACTTTAACATCCTTGACTGTTAATTTTGGTCGGTTTGGAACCTTTGGCGGTCTGCTTTTGGCCCGTGGACCATATGTTTGACCCCCCCCCCCCGCTGTATGTTGTTCTGACCCCCCCCACACACACACCCCTGCTGTATGTAGTTCTGACCTGCTCCTGTACTGGACTGAGCTCTGACTGTAAAACAGATTAATTGAACACAAATCCCACTGGTGTGTTTGATTGAAGAACATGAATCCATTGGTTTATGAGCTGACCCTGCTGATTGGATGGATTTATGGGGGCGGGCTCATATAAATTACAGCCAATCAAAGATGACCCCCCCCAGGAGCCATCGACAGGCTGTGGCCGGGGGTGGGGGTGGGGGTGGGGGGGCGTTCAGTGTGATTCTAGTCATAAAAGAAGAAGACCCATTAAATATTATATAGAACTATCACAGCCCAGGGGGGACTGTAGACCAGGTCTAGTCCAGAACCAGGTCCAGTTCAGAACCAGGTCCAGTTCAGTTGGATTTAGGAGGATGTGAACTGGGTCCTGGTTCAGTTGGACTTAGGAGGATCTGAACCACGTCCAGTTTAGTTGGATTTAGGAGGATCTGAACCAGGTCCAGCTCGGTTGGATCTGAACCAGGTCCAGTTCAGTTGGATCTAAACCAAGTCCTGGTTCTTGTGGGAAACTCTGGCTCAGATTCAAACTACAGTGAAAGGCCCTGAAATGAAAAAGGTCAATGAAAACTGAAAACCACCAGGGTCGACCTCAGACTGGACATGGACCTACAGTCAGTAGAGGCTTTTCTACTGGACCCTGGGGGGGCATAAAGGGGGGCCAAACATGACAAATTCATGTGTCCCATCAGTCCCAAGGGGTCCAGTGGATACAGGGTAGAAGGGGTGGAAATTATTTGAAAGCTCCAGAGTTAAATACAGGTGTAGAAGACGGGAGTGGGATGTCCACAGTTCAGTTTGACTTTCATTTTCATGTCCTTTGTGGTTGTTGAGGCACTTATGAAAACACACCCCTAAACCTGCAGGAGTTACAGTACGTTCATAACGCCCCCCCAACTCCGATGACAGATTTACAGATAATTTCTTTTCTGAAGGCCCACAACGTTTACCTTCCATGGGTCCACATGTGGTATCGTCACCCCAGAGGATCTTCTAAAGGCATTGGTCAGATATTTGTGTCTGTGTTTGAGTTTTTAAAAATCTATTCATGCATCAGTTCTTCTGTTTCAGCATGAATTATGACAGCCGTCAAGATCAAGATCAAGATATTTTTCCTGAGTGTTTTTATTCCTCTTTAGGCATTAAAAAAATAATGCGATTGAATATTTTTTTATTAACCTATTTTTCATGGGGTTGCAAAAATGTCCATTCAGCTGGATATCATGCATTTAAGTTTTGAAGCAAAGAAACGTGTTGTTAGCGTGTTCTTTTGTTGGAAACTCCAAGAATAAGTCTGGATTCGTCTCGGTCTCATTTTTATAAATTTATTTTGACTTGATTTGATCACAGACAAAGCATTACTTAGTACTAAGGATCCACCCCAAGGAGGAAATATATGCTGACCAAGATGTTAGAACCAACACATACCATCCTAAAATCTTACTAAGTGTAACAAAGGAATCCTGTCTTAAAACATTAACTACTGACTAATATGTGACTGAACTTAAGACTTTCACTATCTAAAACAAAATAATATTTCAATTAGTGCTGGGCTGCGATTAAAATTTGTAATCGCAATTAATCGCGTGGATATCTGCAATTAATCGCATAGTTATGGGGGGGGGGCAGTGCTGGCATCAACAGCATGTTTTGCCTTTAAGTGATATTTCAGACTCAAAGTACTCCGGTGATAAAAAATAATTCCACATTGCAGTGCTTCCAAACAACTGTGTCCTTCTCACCCCCACCATCTGAAGACATTTAAAATGAAAATGTCCATGGAAAAGACCGGTACTTTTCTCCATGTTTATGTCCCCACCACTTTATTTCCGGTTGTGAGTGACTGACAGGAGTCTTAAGCCCACTAATAAGTACTAATACTAATAAGCCCAATAATATGTGATGTTCAGTTGTTAAAAGCAAGCAAAGGGGGCCCTCTAGTGGTCAGAATAAGTGTCACTAACATATGCTTTGTCCTTTCAGTGTTACCGTAGTCGGTTCGGACATAAGAAGACACGTTTCTTTCACTCTGTTTGTATGGCCCCAAAAATGTTTGCCTGTGAGTATTTTATGTTCAGTTGTTGTCAGAATGAATAGTATAAAATATCTGATGTGAACCTTTGTTGCTGGATAAAAAGACGTAAATTTTAAGTTTATCTGTAAATGCTAATCGTTAGCGTGTCTACGGAGTTTGCCATTCAAGTTAGCATCGAGCTAATCACATCGTAAATAAGTAAAGGTTAGTTCAAAGGCTGGCATATTATACCTAAAAACAACCAATGAATTTAAATAAACTTAACATGAGCCTGCATAAAGAATTAGCAACCCATCTGTGACTGCTAGCATAAACGAATTAGCTTAAACATGTTAATAACACACTGTAATAAATACATCCAAAATAACGTCATAAACATGTTTCTGGTCCGCATGTGAAATTATTTAGCAAACAACAGAATGACTGATACATACAGGCGTTGAACTGCAGGAGTTACACAAAGTTTGATTCGGCATTTCTCGGAAAGTTCACTGGTTTTTCTCCTCTCAGCTACACCGGCACCTGGTTCTAGTGCAGGGGTCACCAACCTTTTCTCTTCTGTGGGCTACTTTTACCTAATGAAGTTACCGGAGGGCTACTCTAATTTAGCAACATTTATTTATATAGCTATTTTTCATACATATACATATTTTGTATCATATGTTTGTAACATTGTGCTCTTCATTTATTTTACTTATTTATATATCTTTGTTTTAACATTTACAATACTTAAAAAGTGTTAATATGAAACTATTATTTTACTTTAATTAAGAAAATCAAAAGTAGAAAAAAACAAATACAAGCATTTGCTGCTGTATTCCTAAATATTTTAATACTATGTCAAAAATTATGAAATGGAACAATCCTGCATATTTTTATAGAATTACTAAAAATAAATAATACACACCTGTATGTGCATTTTTAATACTTTGAAACTGTGAAAAAGAACGTTGTCACTCACACAATAAAACTTCACCAGCATGTGCTGCTGTTTTTCTGAAGGATTTGACCTTTTCTAAATTCACGTATGCTGTCAAAACATATTAATTAAAACCAGAACTTTGTGTACATAAATCCACCATCCCCGTCACTTCTACAGTCATCACACTGGAGTCGAACGCAGAGGCACCTGTTCAGGTCCGACTCCAGCTGTCTGAGCGCATGCGCAGATAGCGTACATATGTTTGCGCTGGTCCAGGATGTGAACCACTTTACTGATGCCTCTGTTGAAGCGCTGGCCTTGGTCAGTTTAGTGAACATGGACTGTTGTTTTTGGACTTTAGTTTTCAGCTCTTTTACCTTCTCTTCACGGAGGCTGATTCCCACTGGAGAATCTCCAGAAAAGTTGCTGTGAACTTTGGTGAAGTTCCGCTCCACGTTGCATCTTTTACTGACTTCCAGAATGCGCTACAGATCAGAAACACACACACACACACACACACACACACACACACTTGTCTTTCACATTTGTCAAAAAGAAGTCCGTGCCTCATTGTTGGTGAAAATAACTCCCTGACTATATTCAGCCCACATCGTTGCGGGGCTAAACCCACTACCTGCCTGGCATCTGGCTCATCCTGGGCCCCGCCCCTCTCCAATGACAGACAGCAAGCCAGCGCTAAAGTTTGATTGACAGCTAGTTGACCGTGTCATCTCGGGAGGGGACACTTGTAATTTTGATTGGGTGGAAATTTAGACCTGTTCTACCAAATGACGAATCAACTTTGTGTTGTCATATTAGTGACCCTTGGCGAACCACCGGTAGACCGCGAGCAACGTGTTGGAGAACCCTGAACTAGTTCTATTTTTAGAACAGACCTGCGGGCGACTCGCGTGGTCCCTGCGGGCGACCTGGTGCCCGTGGGCACCGTGTTGGTGAGCCCTGTTCTAGTGTGTGTGGAGCGCCAAAATAAAAGCATGAGTTTCAAAATAAGAGTCCGTATGTATAAATGAACTAAGACTTGCTTGAAAGGCAGAATGACATTAACAGGAGATTAAAAAAATTGTCAGCGTTATTTACTGAATGCGTTAACGCAGTAATAACGTGTTAACTTGCCCAGCCCTAATTTCAATGTATTTACTGAAATACTGTTTGAAATCTATGAAATAAAAATATTTGTAATGCTGCTAATCTGATGTTTTTTCACATTCTAGCATATACTAATACCAGTCATTACTCACTTCATGGAGATAATATGGAAAAAAAAAAAAAAAAAAACTTTTTGTTTAAAGAAAAAAAAAAAAAAAATATAAATTACAGTCTAATAGCAATAAAGAGCTGCTGATTTACACTCAAACATGTTGGTGCAGATTAAGTTTATCAAGAACAGTAAAGTGGCAGTAATGGTCTGAACATCAGTGAATGGGACGGTGCTTAAGCGTCCACTGTGTTGGCTGATATGGAACTAAAACAACAAAATCAATGAATATACAAGAGAACAACTGTAGAAGAACTGTCCACTGTAGTGATCAGTATGCATGAAAGGGTTAAGGTTAGCTCTTTTTTATTAGCATTAGCTCATAGCGTACATTAGCATCGGACCACATGCACGACTATTATTACAGTCACATTAAACAGAAGCTGACTGTTACAGTGGATGGGATTAGCATTATTATTATAACTACAATATTTCAATATGATGTAACAATGCACAGTTTTTAGTCTAATTATGTCAGATAAAGACTTAATAGAGTTAATATTTGGGTCTATTCATATTTTATGTCAAGCTTCATTCTACTTCAGTTCTATTCTGATACTTTTGTACAATTTTATATTCCACTTTAGTTTTTGTAGTAGTTTTTGTTTAGTTTTTATTCTTGTTTTCAGACATACTGGTGTTTTATTTCATTGTTTTCTATTTTAATTTGTAGTTTTTGTTGTGGTTTTTTAGTTTTTATCCTTATTTTCAGACATATTGGTGTTGTATTACAGTGTTTTCTATTTTAGTTTTTGTTGTAGTTTTTTAGTCTTTATTCTTATTTTTGGACATATATTTTCGTTTATCACAGTGTTTTTATACACTTTTCTGTCTCCGGGGTCATTTCCGTTGTTCTTTTTCCTTTCTCTGTCATCTCCTTCCTGTTGCAGTTCTTGACTCGGTCGTTCTGGGACATGAGCGGTACCTCTGGATGAACTCCTTCCTTCCTTGTTCTCGGTCGTATCCCTGGGTTCCGGGCAGACGGGTTTGGGCCTGGGTCTGCACCATTCACCTGCTGAGTGGATCCTGGCTGCATGTTCTTCCATCTGTCCACCTGCACACACTCCATCCATGAAGGCCACACTGTAAAAAAAATCTGTAATTTAACAGAATTTTCACTGTTTATTTTACAGATTTTTCCTGTATTTTTAAGATACAGGAAAATATTCAGTGAAATGACAAAAATAGACTGATTTTACACATCAATTGTAAAATAGCACGAAAAAACTAACTGTGAATAACTATAAAATTTCCATTTTTTAACAGAAATTTTTTCATCTTTCACAGAAAAATACAGTTAAAATACATTTACAAATGCATTGCGATTTCACAAATATTTATTTTCTATTTATGAGATTAAACTGTTAATTTAAAGTTTAATACTGTAAAAAAATTAAATAAAACAAGATAAAATTACTGACAATTAACCATAAAAGAAGTATTTGTTCTGAGTTTAACAAGACTTGTTTGTTAATTGACAAATATCTTGTGTAATTACAGGAGGTTTCACATCAAAAATTTTGAATAAATGCATTTTTGTGAATGTATAACATGTATAAGCACTGATAAACTGTCCAAATAGTTTTTATAAGTGGATTGGACAACTGAGTCTCATTGGAAAATTTTATATATATATATATATATATATATATATATATATATATATATATATATATATATATATATATATATATATTTATAATTTGATTGTTTTAATACATTTAAATATTCTTTATTAAACATTCAAAAGAAAAAAAAAAAAAAAAAAAAAAGCAAAATCTCAGGTAAAGTTAGGGCAAAAAACTGTATTTTAATTATAGAAAATTAACATATTTTTATGAAATGGTTAATTTTCGTTATTTTAAAGTATTTTTTTGGCACCCCTGCTGCCGGAGTAATACCGTTTTTTACTGTTTTTTTTTTTGTGTGTGTGTGTGTGTGTGCACAAAAAGTGCAGCGTTCGCCCAAACCCAAACAGGAGGCGTGTCCTTGGTCTGCAGACTCTTTGAATGTCACACACTTGAATGTATCCATCCAGCCTCCGAAGCCCCTCACAGCTATAGCCCTTATCTGCCCCCCCCCCCCCAGCCTTATCTCCACTGTGCTGCATACCTTCTCCTTACACTCACTGAATTGAACCACAGTTCTTTAAAGTGCGTCTGAATGGTTTTGTTGGAAAATATGATATGTGATAAATCCATTTGGATGAAAAGGTACTTGATATTTCTGAGTATTAAAACACAGACAACTGCATCCTCAATATTATATACATATATATATATATATATATATATATATATATATATATATATATATAAATATATATACACATACATATGTATGTGTGTGTGTGTGTGTGTATAGATAGATAGATAGATAGATAGATAGATAGATAGATAGATAGATAGATAGATAGATAGATAGATAAACTGCTTTGTAAAGGTCAAGAGACAGTCAGTCCTTAGAACCTTTAGTCCAGTTGGATCAGTGTTCTGTCTGTTCTTAAAGGGTTGGTGTGATAGATCTGATCTGATAGAAACATGTAGAAATTATACCTTTAATATCAGTCCAATGGAACTTATTTGACTGAAGAGTTTTCCTTTTTTTAGATAGTTTGTAAATGTAAACACTTTCATAATTTAACGGGGTTTTTTTTCCACTGTATTTGTCATTCACTATAGTTAACTGTTTTATTGTGTGTTCTAATTAGTCTTCAGATGGTACTGGTGTGGATGTGGACCCTGGACCAACAGGATCTGGACCAACAGGACCTGGACCACAAACACAGTCCACCTCAACACAGTGTCATCCTTTCTTTTTTTTTCTTTTCTTCGTCATCCTTTCCACTGTTCCACTGTCAGTTCGGTCTGTGGTTCCAGAGGGAAAACCCACGTCAGCGTTCCAAAGAAAGGCTTTGGTTTGATTTTGTTTTTTTCTTGTGGGTATTTATTTATTCCTGCTGAGGAAAAATCATCACCTTGGAGACATGTACTGGTAGCTTTACTGTTGTCGTAAAATACTGTTGTACAGTGGAACGAAATGTGGTTTTATGTAAAAGTCGTTAAAGTAAAAGCATCAATTATAAAAACAGTCAACAAGGTGGATTAGAATGGAGGGTTAAAGTGAGTTTATTATACTCACCTGGACACCAGAGGTTAAAGTGAGTTTAATATACTCACCTGGACACCAGAGGGTTAAAGTGAGTTTAATACACTCACCTGGACACCAGAGGGTTAAGGTGTGTTTAATATACTCACCTGGACACCAGAGGGTTAAGGTGTGTTTAATATACTCACCTGGACACCAGAGGGTTAAGGTGTGTTTAATATACTCACCTGGACAGCAGAGGGTTAAAGTGTGTTTAATATACTCACCTGGACACCAGAGGGTTAAAGTGAGTTTAATATACTCACCTGGACACCAGAGGGTTAAAGTGAGTTTAATATACTCACCTGGACACCAGAGGGTTAAGGTGTGTTTAATATACTCACCTGGACAGCAGAGGGTTAAAGTGTGTTTAACATACTCACCACACCAGAGGGTTAAAGTGTGTTTAATATACTCACCTGGACAGCAGAGGGTTAAAGTGTGTTTAACATACTCACCACACCAGAGGGTTAAAGTGTGTTTAATATACTCACCTGGACAGCAGAGGGTTAAAGTGTGTTTAACATACTCACCACACCAGAGGGTTAAAGTGTGTTTAATATACTCACCTGGACAGCAGAGGGTTAAAGTGTGTTTAATATACTCACCTGGACAGCAGAGGGTTAAAGTGTGTTTAATATACTCACCTGGACAGCAGAGGGTTAAAGTGTGTTTAATATACTCACCTGGACAGCAGAGGGTTAAAGTGTGTTTAATATACTCACCTGGACAGCAGAGGGTTAAAGTGTGTTTAATATACTCACCTGGACAGCAGAGGGTTAAAGTGTGTTTAATATGCTCACCTGGACACCAGAGGGTTAAGGTGTGTTTAATATACTCACCTGGACACCAGAGGGTTAAAGTGTGTTTAATATACTCACCTGGACACCAGAGGGTTAAAGTGTGTTTAATATACTCACCTGGACAGCAGAGGGTTTAGAAAAGCTTTGATGGTGAAAACAGTCGTCGTGAAGAACCAACAGTTTTTATGTGGAACAAGAACAATGATACATTTGCAAAATTCAACCAATTAGCATGAAAATGGAACCAGGACAATTGTTGCCCCCATGGCGCAAAGTGAAAAAGTGAAAAATGACCCAGTTGGAAACGCTGGCGGAATCCAGGTGGGGGCTAAAAAACGCAGGGAACTCAGACAAATTAAAGCCTATTTAAAGACGGGTGACATGGCGGAGGTGTTTTGTTGTGGAGGCTGGAGGAGAAAGAAGGAGACGAAGGAGAATGAAAGATGTAAAATGGAACAACTCCCAGAGGCACCGACAGTCGAACAGACCAAGGAACAAACAGAGAGGCAAAACGGGGAAGTCCAAGAAATATAAGGGCCATTAGTAAGAGCAGGGAGGGGGGGGGCTGACACTGAGGAACGGAGAAGCGGGGGTGGGGGGGGTGGAATGAACAGTATGGGGGGGTTGGAATGAACAGTAGAGGGGGGGAATGGGGAGGGGGTTGGAATGAATGGGGGGGGGGGGATGAGGGAGATGAACGGTATGGGGGGGGGGGGAAGAGAATGAACAGTACAGGGGGGAATGAACAGTATGGGGGGGTTGGAATGAACAGTGGGGGGGAGTGAACGGTACAGGGGGTGGGGGGGAGAATGAACAGTACAGGGGGGGAAGGAACAGTAGGGGGGTGGAATGAACAGCATGGAGGGGGGGAGTGAATGGAATGAACAGTAGAGCTGGAGGGGAACAAACGGTAAGGGTACGGGGGGGGATGAACAGTATGGGGGGGTGGGGGGTGAATGGAATGAACAGTAGAGGGGGGGTGGGGGGTGGCATGAACCGAACAGAATGAAACCCGTTTCCCTTTCCTCCTCCAGTCCGGTCCAAACGTTAAATCTCCTTTTGCTGCAGTAGTTTCAGTTGTTTTTTTCTTCCTATAGTATCTGTATTTTCCATGTTGGTTCGAATGTAGAAGTAAACAGACCATAAAAGCAGTGTTCTACCTTCGACCACAGATCTGCTGTTTGAAGGGAAATGAAAGAAACAAACAAACATGCGCTCAGTCCAGGTTGAAACACCAAATCCCTTCCTGTGTTTCTTTGAGGGACATTCTTTTGAAACAGTTCAATAATTCGCTCACACATTTGTTGTCAGACTGAACGGTTCTGAACCCATTTTCATTCCTACACTGTAAAAAAAATCTGTAATTTAACAGAATTTTCACTATTTATTTTACAGATTTTTCCTGTATTTTTAAGATACAGGAAAATATCTATGAAATGACAAAAATAGACTGATTTTACATGTCAAATGTAAAATAACACGAAAAAACTGTAACTGTGAATAACCAAAAAATTCCAATTCCTTAAAAGACATTTTTTCTTTTTCACAGAAAAATACAGTTAAAATACATTTGCAAATGTATTGTCATTTCACAAATATTTATTTTCTATTTATGAGATTAAACTGTTAATTTAAAGTTCAATACTGAAAATAAATAAATAAATAAAACAAAATAAAATTACTGACAATTAACCGTAAAAGAAGTATTTGCTCTGTGAGTTTAACCACACTTGTTTGTTAATTGACAAATATCTTGTGTAATTACAGGAGGTTTCACAACAAAAATGTTGAATAAATGTATTTTTGTGAATGTATAACATGTATAAGCACTGATAAACTGTCCAAATACAGTTTTTATCAGTGGCTTGTACAACTGAGTCTCATTGAAATTTTTTTATACACACACACACACACACATATATATATATATATATATATATATATATATATATATATATATATATATGTAATTTGATTGTTTTAATACATGTAAATATTTTTTATTAAATATTAAAAAGTCAAAAAAAAAAAAATTGCAGGTAAAGTTAGGGCAAAAAACTGTATTTTAATTATGGAAAATTACCGTATTTTTATTAGATGGTTATTTTCCGTTATTATACAGTAATTTCTCCACACCCCTGCTGCCAGAATATTACGTTTTTTTTTTTTTTTTTTTACAGTGTACAGGACCAGACCAGGGGTGTCTAACATACGGCCCGTGGACCAAAATTGGTCCAAAAATTCAGATTCAGATTTATTAATTGTCATTCAACGAAAACATCCCAGATGCTGTTACAGAAGGAAATAGCAAAATGCACAGCATGAAATAAAAACACAGAAAAAAATCCTAAAAACACCAACTAAAAACAACCCATATATACAATAAAATATTAAAAATGAACTAAAATAAATAAATAAATAAGTTACTAAAGGTAAAAAAAAAAAAAAAAAAATTTGCACGATGGAGGGGTCACTATTGCACCTTTTTTAATTTTTGCATGTTTCTGTATTGCACTGCACCCCCTCAACTTTTGTAAAGCAGTCTTTTGGCTGTTGGACAAAAACTGAGTCAAAAGAGTCCAAAGGATTAAAAAATACAAATGAAGATTTGAACAAACATGTGAGTTCAGGTTCTACATTTACAAGAGTATGATGTAAAGTGGATCAGAACCAGCAGAATAACAACAGAAAAACAGAAAAATAATGACAAATACAGTTTTTTAACTTTGTTTTAGTGGAAAAAAAAGTCAAATTACATGAAAATATTCACATTTACAAACTAATTAACCAAACAAAAACTGAGAATAACAAATATGAACAACATGAAATGGATTAAGAGAAATAAATGTAATTTGAACATCATTTCATTAATGTTCCTCAAATTTTTGTTCATTTTTGTGCATGTTTTGTTCTTGTTA
The DNA here is from genome assembly GCF_902148855.1 of Sphaeramia orbicularis. Lineage (NCBI taxonomy): Eukaryota > Metazoa > Chordata > Actinopteri > Kurtiformes > Apogonidae > Sphaeramia > Sphaeramia orbicularis. The sequence goes on along the minus strand of NW_021941593.1, from coordinate 38,928 downwards.
TTCTTTATTTTGTTCACATTTGTTGTATTTTTGTAATTTTTTTCAGTTTTTAAACTATCCCTTAACAAAAAATAATAGAATTATATACAGTTGCGGAAAAAAATTATTCAGTTCTACACCAGTTCCATCCCAGTTCTGTCCCAGTAGATCCCAGCTGATCTTCCTCCCTGAACTTTCCTTAACTCCCTCCACCTCGGCGCGTCTTTACTCCGTAGATTATTTCAGATGAGTTATAATTACTGCGGACATGATTAATTCCTGCTCATAAATGAGGCGAGTCCAGTGCAGGAATAGCTAATCGCTGTGTATTAGAAAGCTGCTGTGTGACTGATACTTCTGCCACTTTACTAAACGAAGCCGAATCAGCACAAACTATACTTCTGTCCTCAGATTCACCAAAAACCGTACAGTCTCGACCTGGATCTGCCAACGTTTACGCACTTTTAATAATGACACGAACGACTGCGTTAGCAAAGAATTACACACACCTGCAGGAGATAAGGACGGAAGAAGAGGACAGGAGAGGACGGAGGACGAGAGGAGGACAGAGGAAGTGGACGAGAGAACGGAGACCAGGAGAGGACGGGAGATGGAGGGAAGACAGGAGAGGACGGAAAAAAAGGACAATAACAGTCTCTTTTCCGTTGACTCTCTAATTCCCACACAGACGTTTCCGTATAATTTGTCTTATTTTCTTCTGTGTCTCGTCCACATGTTAACACTATTGGAGTTCATTCAACACTCTGGTGTGATTTTCAGTTCCACTTCCTTCATCGTTCATGGCACTTTGTAAATTCATCCCATCTGGGCCAGATCGGACCCTTTGGAGGTCCGGTTTTGGTCCGTATGTTTGACCCCCCCCCCCTTACTAAAGCCTGTCTGTGTGTGTCTTTGTGTCCTGCCCCCCCCCCCTCCCTCCCGCATCCAGGCTCACATGAGACCAGGACAAACTGACTCAGGTATTTGAACAGGAACTGGAACGAGTTCGCATGTTTTGTCGATTTAGCGTTTCTAGAACTGAAAAAAAAAAAAAAATGCTAATGTGAAACTTTTGGGTGTGAATATTCTAATACCTGTGAGACACATGAGAGCATATGTGAGCCTGATCTGATAGACCTGTCCATCAGAGATCACATGGTCCATCACAGACCAGGTGGTCCATCAGAGACCACGTGGTCCAGCAGAGACCAGGTGGTCCAGCAGAGACCATGTTGTCCAGAAGAGACCATGTGGTCCATCACAGACCATGTGGTCCAGGACACATTCAAACAGACAAAGACAAGGTTTAACACAGGGACGTCCAATCCAGACCAGTAGGATCCACATCAGACCAGGAGGATCCACAACACAGGGGTCTAACATGTGGTCCAGGGGCCTAAACTGGCCCATTTAAGGGTCCAAACCAGCCCACCTAAGGGTCCCAACTGACCCACCTAAGGGTCCAAAGCGGCTCATCTAAGGGTCCAAACTGACCCACCTCAGGGTCCAAACCGGCCCACCAAAGGGTCCGTATGTCTGACCCCCCTGGTCTGTATGGTTGACCCCCCCCTCCCCCCTCCCTGTTTGTTCCTGTGTTCTAACTCTAAATATCTGATCTGATCTTGGAGAACGGAGCAGCTGCAGTCGAGTCCCCGTCTGGTCTGTGTGATGGTGGAAGGTAACCTTGAGTCCTCCAGGGCCTCACTCTGTTGAATGAGGAGGACGTGTCTCAGGTAAAACCGCTCCTGCTCTGGTGGTCATGTGATCGTCACTCTGATGGTTTGTGTCCACGGACACGTTTCAGCCCAAACTACCGATAAATATGGAGATGGATTTAATGTCCTTGGAGGTTCCTGGATACACACATATGTGTGTGTGTGTATGCACTTATGCGGTGGAAAAGTCGGGCTCTGGTGGACCCCAGCCAGGCCCTGGTGGACCCCAGCCTCACCACAGTCATGGTATTCAGTACCTGTCTGCTGTTCTACTCTATAAAACTGACCTGTGAAACACACTCAAAAATCAGTTTCCTTTTCCATATTTGAAGGTTTTTCAAAAAAAGTAATGCATTAATTACTTTCCCTGGTAACTAATTACATTTATGAAGGAGTAATTCCGTTAATAATTCAACTACTTTTTTGGGAAAGTAACTACTAACTATAACTACTTTTTTAAAAGTAATTTGCCCAACGCTGTTGTTGAGTGCCATATTTAGTCCAAAGCTGTCCAACTTCACTTCCTCTCTGTCTTTTTCTGTTCTTCCACCTGTTTTGACCCTTAAACACACAGTCAAACTAAACCTCTGTAGTAAAGGAACCCCAGCTCCTCCTCAGTGCAGCTTTAATGAACCTCAAACACACACTGGACTCATCTGTCAGCCCTTAAAGGGTTAAACCCAGTGTTGGGCTGCTGCTGCTGCTGTATCCGTCTCCCTCTCTAACCAGTATCTGACCTGTCGGCTGTGTCCACCATTAAGGCGGTCCGCTCCGCTGCCGGATCCCGGCTGCACCCCCCCTTCGCTCTGAGCTGAGCGCTGGTCTGGAGCCACTAACAAGCTGTGCATTCAGACAGCTGATGCTACAAATGGAGCTGTGCAGTCGACCGACTCTGGAGGTGAACGGCTGAGGGGAGGGGGGGGTGGTGGTGGGGGGTGGACCTCACACTCACCAACAGCATATGTGTGTGGGTTTGCATCATTTAAAACTATATTATATTTCTGCTGCGGTTTAATAGACTGGAATAAATAATGAATGATTTAGGTTCAGATGAATCTACATCCAACTGATAGAGTCCAACATGGAAGAAAAGGCCACGCCCACAGAAGAACTGGCCACACCCACTGGGTCTGGAGCCAACACAGAAGAACAGGCCACGCCCACTGGGTCTACCATACCATACCATACCATACCATACCATACCATACCATACCAACTTTATTTATAATGCACTTTAAGAACTTTACAGCTGGCCATAGTGCCGTACACAAAACATAAAACAAGGGATTAAATAAGTAAATAAGTAAGTAAAACTAGTGATAACACAGAGTGTAAAGCGGGCTAAGAACACCAAAATACAACCATCATAAAAACAAAGACAAATTAAAATCTGATAAAACAGCATAAGAAAAACAAAACAGACATGTCACTCATCGATTAAAAGCCAATGAGAAAAAGTGCGTTTTTAGACGTGATTTAAAGACAGGTAGAGACGAGGCTGTCTAAAAACTAAGGGCAACTGGTTCAACAACTTTGGGGCGACAACAGAAAAGGCACGGTCCCCATGAAGCTTCTTTTTAGTTTTTGGAACCACAAGCTGCAGCTGATCTGCTGACCTGAGAGCACGAGGGGGGGCATAGGGGTGGATCAGGTCAGACAGGTAGGAGGGGGCAAGGCCATTCAAACATTTAAAAACAAATAGAATAGTCTAGAGACAAGTTTTACCTACATTTAGTCTGAGAGGGGCTTTTATGTTAAAAAAAATTAATTAACCCATAAAGACCCAGTTCTATTTTTAAGTCAGTTCCACTTTTAAATCAGTTTTACTTTAAAATCGGTTCCACTTTTAAATCGGTTCCACTTTTATAAATCGGTTCTATTTTTAATCGGTTCTACTCTTAAATCGGTTCTACTTTTAAATCGGTTCTACTTTTAAATCGGTTCCGCTTTTAAATCGGTTCTGCTTTTAAATCGGATCCACTTTTAAAAAGGTTCTACTTTTAAATCGGTTCCACTTTTAAATCGGTTCTACTTTTAAATCAGTTCCACTTTTAAATCGGTTCCACTTTTAAATCGGTTCCCCTTTGAAATTGGTTCTATTTTTAAATCAGTTCTACTTTAAATCAGTTTTACTTTTAAATTGGTTCCACTCTTAAATCAGTCCCCAAATGATTTTTTCCTCTAGTTTTAACCTTTCTTAAGTGATTTATCCTCATTCATTACCTTCCGTATTTTGCATTTTTATGTGTAAATCAGTTTTTGTTTTGTTTTTTTACCTATATTCTACTAGTGCGTTGAACTGTGGGTTCTACATGTGGTGGTTTTTATTCTGGGCAGAGCTGACTTATGGGAAAAGATGAGTCTATATTTAGTCAGTTCTTTTCTTTCTTGGTTGATTCCAGGGTCATGTTAAGTTGAATAACCTCTCAGCTGACATGTCTGTTTCTGCACAGGAAATAGGACACCATGAACTAAATACTGAGTAAAATGGATAAAAATGAACTAAATATTGAATAAAATGGATTAAAAAGAAACTAAATATTGAATAAAATGAATAAAAATGCACGAAATAATGAATAAAATAGATTTTAAAAAAAAATATTGGTGCAGATAGTTATCGTGTGTCCCTAATATTTCTATTTCTACGTGTAAATAAACAGTTTTCTTTTGTGTTTTGTGTTAATTTCTACCTGCTATTTTGCAGATTCAAGTCAACCTGTTTGGAAGTGAATTCAGGGTAAAACAGACGGAACAAAAGCCCCTGAGGCAGTCGGATTATTCCAACTGTTAGAAAAGGGTTTGTTTACAGAAAAATAATAATAATACTAATAATAATGAACCCATATGGGAACACTTACAAATGCACTGATGAAAGACTGGAAAACATGACTAGGTTCTGAAGTGGAACAGGAATCAGCTGTTCCAAAGGAATGTGGTGTGAATTTTTGATCATGTTTGGTTTGGAATGATGGACTTGGCTCCATGAAAAAACCTCCGACAATTGTACGATAAGTCGGTCCGGTCTGATTGTATAACATACGACGACGACGGAAAATGGCAGAAAATGGGCCGTCATCAGGGAAAAGAGGAGTGGAACACATCTGTCTGCACATTCAAATTAATGATACGTTAATTGGTGGAAAACTACGGAACTATGGAAAAAGCTGTCATAATAAATGTCACGTCATTATTTCTGTTCGGTTTAAAAGGAAAGTTAAAAGACCAGATGGTTCAAATGATCTGTGAAAGATGAAAAATGACATAAAAGAGTGGAGACAAAGAGATGGAAAAGGAGAAGAAACAGCAAAACGGAAAATGACAAAGACACAAAAAGACAAAAGAGGACGAACAGTTTTAAAGACACGAGAAAAAAACACAATGAAAAGACGCAACACAAGGAAAATGACGGAAAACACCAAAGACGTAAAAAGAAAAAAAAATTCCCATATATAGATATTTAGAGCTATATATGTTTGTACATTCAGAGCTTTACATGGGTGTGCGTGTGTGTGTATATATATATATATATATATATATATATATATGTCCAGACTTCTGCTTTAGTTACTGAGGCTCATTTTCCTTCAGGTTATTTTAAGAACTGCTCCGTTAATAAAAGAAAAGTTGGAGCGCAGGTGTTTCCTCCAACATTCACTTCATATGGAAATAAAGTCTGCACCAGTTAGAGACAAAAGTCGAGTCTATACCAGTCCAAGGAATTAATTTAATTCAAATGGATGAAAAATGAACTAAATATGGAGTAAAACAGATAAAAATAAACTAAATATGGAGTAAAACGGATAAAAATGAGCTAAATATGGAGTAAAACGGATACAAATGAGCTAAATATGGAGTAAAACGGATAAAAATAAACTAAATACCGAGTAAAACGGATAAAAATGAACTAAATATGGAGTAAAACGGATAAAAATGAACTAAATTTGGAGTAAAACGGATAAAAATAAACTAACTATGGAGTAAAAAGGATAAAAATGAGCTAAATATGGAGTAAAACGGATAAAAATGAGCTAAATATGGAGTAAAACGGATACAAATGAGCTAAATATGGAGTAAAACGGATAAAAATAAACTAAATACCGAGTAAAACGGATAAAAATGAACTAAATTTGGAGTAAAACGGATAAAAATAAACTAAATACCGAGTAAAACGGATAAAAATGAACTAAATTTGGAGTAAAACGGATAAAATAAACTAAATACCGAGTAAAAGGGATAAAAATGAACTAAATATGGAGTAAAACGGATAAAAATGAACTAAATATGGAGTAAAACAGATACAAATTAACTAAATACAGAGTAAAATGGATAAAAATAAACTAAATACAGAGTAAAACAGATAAAAATGAGCTAAATATGGAGTAAAACGGATACAAATTAACTAAATACGGAGTAAAATGGATAAAAATAAACTAAATACGGAGTAAAACAGATAAAAATAAACTAAATACGGAGTAAAACAGATAAAAATAAACTAAATACGGAGTAAAACGGATAAAAATAAACTAAATACGGAGTAAAACAGATAAAAATAAACTAAATACGGAGTAAAACGGATAAAAATAAACTAAATACGGAGTAAAACAGATGAAAATGAACTAAATACGGAGTAAAACAGATAAAAATAAACTAAATACGGAGTAAAACGGCTAAAAATAAACTAAATACGGAGTAAAACAGATAAAACTGATGAGATGATATTCTCAAATGTATTTCATTACTTTACTCCTCTGTCGTCTTGGATTAAAAAGACTTTTTTTTTTTTTTTTAACAATACTGTAACCGTAGTAACGGTGCATTCACATTCACACTGTAACGGTATGTTCACTTTCACATTGTTTTTTTTTTTTTTTCTTTTTTAATTTTCATTTGTTAAATTACAGATTCAGTTTGATATTTATTTCAACTCCATTGAACCCAGTGTTAAAAGGACCCTCTATGACCTACCTGGTCTATGTGGTCCAGGTCTCTGTGGGAGGTGGAGCTGAGGGGGAACAGGTGTCCTGCAGAGGTTCTGGTACTCCTGGATTCTGGTGTTCAGGTTCTGGTCCTCCTGAGTTCTGGTACAGAGGTTCTGGTCCTCCTGAGTTCTGGTATAGAGGTTCTGGTCCTCCTGGATTCTGGTGTAGAGGTTCTGGTCTGGTTTCAGCTGAACTAGTTGTATCTGCTGGGCTCCTGTCTTCCTACTTCCTGTTTCACTTTAAAAACCACCCAGCTGGTCCAAGTGTTACTGTTTCCTCTTCAGACCAGCCTCTGGGAAGGAAGGAAGGAAAGAAAGAAAGAAAGAAAGAAAGAAAGAAAGAAAGAAAGAAAGAAGGAAAGAAAGAAAGAAAGAAAGAAAGAAAGAAAGAAAGAAAGAAAGAAAGAAAGAAGAAAGAAGAAAGAAAGAAAGAAAGAAAGAAAGAAAGAAAGAAAGATGCTGACATGTTTTTCTTCAGTATGTCTGTCTTTCCTGCTGTCTTTTTCTCTTTTCTATCTTTTTGTGTCTTTTTTTCTGTCTTTTTTCAATCCTTTTCTGTATTTTTTCCATCTTTCTCTTTTCTTTCTTTTTCTGTCTTTTCTTCTGTTTTCTGTGTTTTCTTCTATTTTTCTGTCTTTGGGTGTCAGATACTTAATTTCAGTACAAAAAAAAAAATCCAGATACTTAATTTCAGTGCAAAAAAATTCAGTGCTACAAATTCAATGTCTTTTATAATTCCAAATCTGATGACACAGATTTACTTCCATACTTTGAGGCTCTAACAAGCAGCTCTGGGTTCAGAAACACTGCTACACATTCGACTGTGCATTCAGTAGGTGTTTTTGTGGACACACACATAAACAGGCATGACTGCAAACAGAGTGTGTGCACACCTTACACACACACACACACACACACACACACACACACACACACTGCTGCCGACTGTTGCATACAAACGACCTCTCCATTGAGTGTGTGTTGTTGCCAGAGCAGCTGGTGTTGGCAGAGACGACTGTCAACTCGACTCCACTGAGACTGAAGGTGGAGGCACCAACCTCCTGAAAACCTCTGAAGGTGGAGGCACCGATGGTATCCTCTACCCCCCCACCCCACCCCACCCCCCAGACTAGGGGTTGCCAGATCCAGCATGAGCGTCTACTACTAGTGTTTCCACTAATCCTTGCCGCCACACCATAAATTTCATACAATAAAATCATCACCAGACTTTTTCTACATCAGTCTAATATAGAATAGAACAGGACAAACGTCCTGCCCACTCAAAGGAAAGTTTACACAGATTCAGGAGATAGAGAAAAGGGAAATGAGCCTTAAGTGTACCTTTTACTTCTGCCAAGTACAGGTGGCATGGATTGCTACCCCCCCCCCCCACTTCGGATTACACACCGCTACATGCAGAGGTCACTTCCATAGAAAACACTGAACTACAAGGAGCTACCATGGACAGAGACAAGTCCTACACCAGTACCCGGTCTGTTCACCAGGGCCAGGAGAAGAGACCACAGCCCAGCCCTGGGTGAAGAGGCGGAGATGGCGTCCCCGGCTCTCAGTGGTTTTTATCGGTGGTCAGACTAAGGCAGAGTCGGTCTTCAAATCCTTCTCCTCTTTCAGTCGTCTCCATGTTTCTAAATCATCTCCTACAGATCCTTGTTTTGTTTCTCACTTTGTCGTCTTTGGAATAATCAGAGTCCTTTTCGGTTTATTAAGGTCAGACATTTGTGATCAGAAATGTTCCAGCTGCAGCTCAGTGGAACTGCCAACCTGGATGAACAAAGGAACTGACTCTGTGATTGGCAGACAGGTGATGGGCGGAGCCTCAGACCCCAACACACAATGACATCATAAACACCATTTGGGGGCTGACACTGAGCTTTTCCAATGTGAATATTCTGTCTGGACAACTACTGTCAGTGAGATCAGGATTTGAAATGAACTGGATTCCTTCATGTCTGGTGACAGTCGAGGCCATTTTAGAATGACTGAGAACAGAATTCTTACAGACTGCACCTTTAATCGATAATTTCCATCCCTACATTACACAATTCAGTTTTTTTTACACATTTGGTAAATATCAGTAAACTTTTGTGCTTATGTCCAATGTAAAACCCACTTCTGTCTTCTGTGTAACTTTTTCACTTTGGGCCGGTTTGAACCCTTTTGGGGCCAGTTCTGGTCCACGGGCCATATGTTTGACACCGTATGTTGTGGCTGCACTAATGTTATGTGTTTGTTGTTATTTTGCTGTGAAAAACCATCATCGACGCTACAGAAGGAAATACAGCTACGACAAACCAGATTAGGCTAATTGTTTTTTCCTCTGGGTTTTATATGAATAACATTACACACAAGGTTAATTATCTCAATAAAACGCACTAACAGAATCAACAAAGATCATGTCTTAGATTAGCAAACAACAGTCGTGTCGCTCCGTTCTAATTAAACCCATGATAAATGGCGTGTGACAGTCGTGTTTACAGCCTCTGATCCTCTGTAAAATCACAGTTTAGCCGTTGACGTACAGTAGAAGTCACAGGCCTTTACAACTGACAATAAAGTCACGGCCCATAAATCACTGTGTCAGGCTGCAGCTGTTTTACTCTGCGCTGTGATAATGACTTATACTCTGACAGCGGAGAAAAAAATAAATATAAAATAAAAACAGGAGCGTTAGCCGTTCGCAGACTGTTCATTAACATCTGAAAACGCGGCGGAGGCTCTGCGGCGGCGTTGGAAAAACAGATAAAATGTTCTGTCAGTCAGCGTTCCAGGGGAGAGCGACACCACTGCCACGGCTTCCCTCAGTCATTAGCATCGGTTTGTGATGACAGAATGTGACACATGACAGGGAACGGCCTCCACGGCGGCAACGGTGGCGCATCCCAGGAGGGAACGCCATCTGACTGACAGGCAGGCAGCCGACGGGACCCGCCCACCGCAGAGGGAACGCCATCTGACTGACAGCCGACGGGACCCGCCCACCAGGAGGGAACGCCATCTGACTGACAGGCAGGAAGCCGGCGGGACCCGCCCACCAGGAAAGAACACCATCTGACTGACAGGCAGGCAGCCGACAGGACCCGCCCACCAGGAGGGAACGCCATCTGACTGACAGGTAGGAAGCTGGCGGGACCCGCCCACCATTCATTCACCCACCCAGAGGTGGATCGACAGAGATGGAAACTGAAGAGAATGAACAAGACGCAAACAGGAAACAGAAGAAGGGAAAAAAAGAGGACAAGGGAACGTGACGAACAGATCTGATTCACAGGGAACGTAGGCACCAGGGAACATAGGTACCAGGGAACATAGGCAACAGGGAACATAGGTACCAGGGAACATATGTACCAGGGAACATAGGCACCAGGGAACATAGGTATCAGGGAACATATGTACCAAGGAACATAGGCACCAGGGAACATGGGTACCAGGGAACATATGTACCAGGGAACATAGGCACCAGGGAACATAGGTACCAGGGAACATAGGTACCAGGTAATATAGGCACCAGGGAACATAGGTACCAGGAAATATATGTACCAGGGAACATAGGCACCAGGGAACATAATAATAATAATAATAATAATAATAATCTTTATTTATATAGCACTTTTCATACATTAAAAACTGTAGCACAAAGTGCTTTACATATCAGTTTAAAAATCAGTACCGCCCCCCACCCACACCCACCCACTCACCCGCACACACACACACACACACACACACACATATACATGCAAACCCACAAGCTCACACATACTTAAGAAGACTGACTGAGCACGGGTAGACCAGAACAAAAATGTACAAGTAAAGGTAAAAGATCAATTTAGGAGGCGCTGTCTCAGGGAGCCATCCGCACCAGGAGGCAGCCGCCGACCCCGGCGACCAGGCACCAGCAACACAGCCCCGCATCCCAACTAGCGGGAGAGGGCCAACTGGGACCCCCACCCACCAGAAAGGAGCGGACCCCAGTGAGAGAGGGCGCCACAGCCCCCGGAGTCCACAGCCGCCCCCCAGCATGGAGGGCTCCCTCTGATGAAACACCGGAGAATAAGAAACATTAAAAAGATATAAAAGAACTGATTAAAAGAAGCTAAATTTAAGACATATATGAAAATAATAAAAATATTAAACATTAAAATGATAAAACAGAAGCACTGGTTAAAAGAATCTTAAGATATATATATTAAATATAACTATAAAACCTTTGCGTAGATAAAACAGAAGCATCAGTTAAAAGCCAAATTAAAAAGGTGGGTCTTGAGCCTGGTTTTAAAAATTTCTACATTCTCTGCGGCCCTGAGGTTCCCTGGCAGGCTGTTCCAGAGGCGAGGAGCATAATGCTGAAAAGCTGCCTCTCCATGGGTTTTTGTATTGGCTTTTGGAACTGTTAAAAGGCCAGTGCCAGAGGACCTCAGGGTCCGCGAGGGTTCATAGGGTAAAAGCAAGTCTAAAAGATAAGAAGGCGCAAGACCATTAAGACATTTAAAGACTATTAAAAGGACCTTAAAATCAATCCTGAAACACACGGGGAGCCAATGCAGTGATTTTAAAACCGGTGTAATGTGAGCCCGCCTTCTGGTCTTCGTCAGCACTCGAGCGGCTGAATTTTGGAGAAGTTGGAGTTGTGAGATTCTGTCTTTGGGAAGACCAGAAAGCAGGGCATTACAGTAGTCAATCCTACTGGAAATAAAAGCATGCATCAGCATCTCCGTGTTGGCTCGAGAGAGAACTCTGGCTATGTTCTTAAGATGGTAAAAACCTGTTTTTACAATAGATTTAATGTGTGGGATGAAAGTGAGCTCAGAGTCAAAGATAACGCCCAGGTTTTTTACTTGTACCGATGGGTTGAAAGAGTATGCTTGTAATTTTGGTAAGTATTTCTCTCTCGTAGCCTCAGGACCGATAACTAAAACTTCAGTTTTGCCCTGGTTGAGCTGTAAGAAGTTTTCTGCCATCCAGGTTTTAATATTTAAAATACAGTTAAAAAGGGCATCAACTGGCCGAGTGTCTTCAGGAGACATGGCAATATACAGCTGTGTGTCATCAGCATAGCTGTGAAAGTTGATGCCATGTCTCCTGATGATATCCCCAAGTGGGAGCATATATAAATTAAAAAGTATGGGGCCTAAGATTGATCCTTGGGGCACACCACATCTAATTTCATGGATCGCTGAAGAGCATGTATCCATACTTACCAAAAATTTCCTGTCTGTGAGATAGGATTGAAACCAGTTAAAAACAGTACCAGAGAGGCCCACCAGGTGTCTCAGTCTATTTAAAAGAATTGGGTGATCTACTGTGTCAAAAGCAGCGCTCAGATCCAGTAGCACCAGGACTGAGATCTTGTGTGAGTCCAAGTTGCACCTGAGATCATTGACTATCTTTAAAAGAGCTGTCTCCGTACTGTGATTAATCCTAAAACCAGACTGATATTTTTCTAAAATGGTATTTTTATTTAAAAAGTCATTCAATTGATTGAAACAACTTTCTCTATAATTTTGCTTAAAAAAGGTAAGTTGGATATGGGTCTGTAGTTATTAAAATTGTCTGGGTCCAGGTTGCTCTTCTTCAGAAGGGGCCTCACCACCGCCGTTTTAAAGGCAGCAGGAAAGGTGCCCGTCTGAAGAGAGCAATTAACAATGTTTAAAAGCTCGCTTTCAAAGGATCCATAAAATAACTTAAAAAGCGATGTGGGAATTGGGTCTAAAAGGCAGTTGGTTGGGTTTACTTGGGAGAAAACTCTACCAAGTGTCTGAGCATCAATCAGGGCAAAACTGTCCAGTGTTTCATCAGGTAAAAGTAGACCCTCAGTCTTATTAAAAATGGTTCCTTGAACAGGTAAAATACTAGATCTGATAAAATCAATTTTGCTCCTGAAGTGGTCTGCAAAACTATCACACAAGGAGTCAGTTGTGGCAGAGTGTCTGGTGATATCTGGATTAATTAAATGATCAATGGTGGAGAAAAGGAGTTTGGAATTATTTTTGTGTGAGGAAATTATATTGGCGAAGTATGTGTTTCTTGCCTGTCTGACTGCCTTGTTGTATATTTGAAGTTGTTCCAAGAATAACTGATGGTTTATTGTTATTTTGTTCTTCCTCCATTTTCTTTCCGCCATCCTGCATTTTCTTAGGCACTAGAGAGCATAGGTACCAGGGAACATAGGCACTAGGGAACATAGGTACCAGGGAACATAGGCACCAGGGAACATAGGTACCAGGGAACATAGGCACCAGGGAACATAGGTACTAGGGAACATCGGTACCAGGGAACATAAGCACCAGGGAACATAGGTACCAGGGAACATAGGTACCAGGGAACATAAGCACCAGGGAACATAGGTACCAGGGAACATAGGTACCAGGGAACATAAGCACCAGGGAACATAAGCACCAGGGAACAGAGGTACCAGGGAACATAAGCACCAGGGAACATAAGTACCAGGGAACATAAGCACCAGGGAACAGAGGTACCAGGGAACATAAGCACCAGGGAACATAAGTACCAGGGAACGTAAGCACCAGGGAACATAAGCACCAGGGAACATAAGTACCAGGGAACATGGGTACCAAGGAACAGAGGTACCAGGGAACATAGGTACCAGGGAACAGAGGTACCAGGGAACATAGGCCTCAGTTTATGGACGTGTCCTGGATGTTGGACATTCCTAAACACAAACAGAGACACTCAGAGGCTGTGGACGGACTAAAGGCTCTGTTGGACTTCCTGCCAAGTGGATCCAGTTTGGAGCCAAAGCCTGTCAGACCCAGGGCACAGGTCCAATCCAATACGGGGGGAGGCTCATATCACCTATATATGAGCCATCACTGCGTATGACTGCCAGGTCATAAAAGACCTACTATAGAATAGAATAGAATAGAATAGAATAGAATAGAATAGAATAGAATAGAATAGCCTTTATTGTCATTGCTCTACTCCAGTCGATGCAACAATATGAATAAAAAACAATACGCCAGAAAATAAGAATAGAACTAAAAGTAGAATAAAATAAAAACAGACATAAAATCTGGACTCCATATTAACGGTATATATCTGTGAATTAGTCTGTATAAAAACAGTGTATTTATGTTTGATTAATATTAAATAAATATTATGCTTTTATTGCAGAACAGAAGATTATTACGTTTGATTCCCATCCAAGGAGCTGAACGTTTTAGAAACAAACATATGAGCGCTGGACTTTAGACTGTACATAGAGTTCCTCCAAACTAAACCATTTGTCCTGAACTATAAGGAAATGTAAATATAAACATAAATACATAAAAATATAAATATAAATACTACCACAGAGTTGTGCTGAAACAGGACATTCACGTTTACATGACTAATGTGTGGATCCACTGTAACTGGGGTTGGCTTTGTTCTGGTATGTACAGGTGTGTGTGTTTTGTGTGTATGTGTGTGTATATCTGTACGTGTGTATATATATATATATATATATATATATATATATATATATATATATGTGTGTGTGTTCAGACTGCTCTCCTGCTGTTGAACTGTTGGACTGTGACGCTCTTCACTCCTTTCTATTAAGCAGGTAATTAATTAGGATGGATCGATTTAGAGCCTCTGAGATAATGATCTGTCTGGGACATCTCACTTATTTATCTCTGTGGGTGCGTGTGTGTGTGTGGGGGGGGGCTGTTAAGGTGTGGGTGATGTTAATGATCTGCTTTGACAATGACACACACACAGAAAAACAAACACACATACAAAAGACATACACACTCCATCATACGACCATACATATAATATATAATATACGTATAATACAATTATCAAACTAGAAAAGCACTCAGAGTGCAGACCTCCACCAGGGCAGACCCCCCGCCCCCCCGATCACCACCAAAATTTAATCATTTGTTCTTTGTGCCAGAATCAACATTTCCTGAAAATTTCCTCCAAATTCATCCATAACTTTTGGAGTTATCAAGTTAACAGACAAACAAACAAACCCAGATGAAAACATAATCAGTCAAATGCACCTGTGTTGGTGGTCCATAACATAGACCTGCCCATACCATAACCACACCCCCACCATGGACCACCATAACCACCAGGGGTACTCCGCTGTAAAAAGTCTATTTCAGGGGGTACTCCGCTGTAAAAAGTCTATTTCAGGGGGTACTCCGCTGTAAAAAGTCTATTTCAGGGCGTACTCCTCAGCTCACACACAGACATGATGACATCAGCTGGATCCATGACAAAATAAGATACAATACATGCGAGGGGTGGGGCTTGTTGTGACTGGCACCATTTATTATTATTATTATTCCTATTATTATTCTTATTATTATTGATGTGTTTCTGCGTCACTGCTGCCTCTTTAGTTTTTTTCTGTGCAGTCTTTTCTACTTTTTTTTGTAGCCTTTCTTCTTTTTTGAAGCCTTTCTTATTCCCATGTTCTCCTGTTTTAAATCAACAGCTGACTCACTCCTGCTTTATTTGTTTTATTCGTCCGGTGTTTCGTCGTGTTACTACGAACATGTTGTGTGTGTTGTCATATTTCCTGCGACTCCGATGATTCGCGGTGAACGATCGCAGCTTGACGCCGTTGCTCGTGTAAAGACGGCGAAGCGGGAGGTGTCGGACAGAAGGGCTGACGAGGCCGCAATAAAGACCATGCAAATGAGGAGATGACATCTGTGTGTGTGTGTGTGTGTGTGTGTTCCTTCCACCCCTGCGCTTGTGTTGATGCGTTGGTCGTATATTCACAGCTGTAATGAAAGTTGATGAAGCGTGGTGTACACAGCGTGGCGTCTCTGTGTGGTCTTATTGTCTGCTGGGTATAACCTTTTTCCAGAAGCATCTATACACACACACACACACACTCACACACACAAACAGTCAACTTCCCTTATATAATATATAACAAGACCTCCAAATTTTCTCTTGTTTTTTGATTTAACATGAAAACATTTAAACTCAACAGTGAAAGTGTTTACTTTCACAGACGATCCTTTACAAAAAATAGGACCAATGGCCCTGTAGTTTACCGGCCAAATGAAAAGCTTTGGGAAATGTATCCAGATGCCATTTATTATCACCCAGTTATGTGTATTTATTCTATTACAGAAATAGCCCATGTTTTGGTCATATTCCAATCAGATCTGTAAAAAATTCAAATTCCAACTTGATATCATTGATACTTACTGATTTATTGTATCGATCCACTTCCTATCTCTTATAATGGAAAAATCTGTCACAGTCGCACCCAATCCAGAATCAGATCCAGATGGAAAAATTTTCAATACCATGTGTTGACATCGTCATACAGAAGCTGTATACCAAGTTTGAAGTCAATCAGAACTGGAGTTTCGGAGAAGAAGATGATTGAGATTTTTTTCCCCATAAGAGCCCATGTTAAATTTTGCGTAAGTTCCCGGATCCAGAAGAAGATCCTGATCAGCATGTGGACATTATGTTTAGGTCATCTCCCCATCAGGGCTGGACTGTAGACATTTCAACTTGATATCATTTACATTTACTGAGTTATTGCATCGATCCACTTCCAATCTCTTATAACGGGGAAATATTTCAAAGTTGCACCAAATCCAGAATCAGATCCAGATCCAAATAATTTCACTAACTTTTGTTGACATCATCATAAAGAAGCTGTATACCAAGTTTGAAGTCAATCGGAATTGTAGTTTCGGAGAAGACGATTGAAAGTTTTGTAACGGACGACAGACGAAGACGATGACAGACGATGCTGCTGGACGCCGCATGACGACAATAGCTTAT
The DNA here is from genome assembly GCF_902148855.1 of Sphaeramia orbicularis. Taxonomy (NCBI): domain Eukaryota; kingdom Metazoa; phylum Chordata; class Actinopteri; order Kurtiformes; family Apogonidae; genus Sphaeramia; species Sphaeramia orbicularis. The sequence goes on along the minus strand of NW_021941593.1, from coordinate 22,467 downwards.
GGCCTGTCGGCTGTAAGCTAAAAAGTGAATCATCTAAACAACCATGAACAAAAACTGACATTTATTAAGAAAAATAAGCGGAAATGGAACTAAATTCTGCCTGTTATTAAATGTTTGGTACATTTGTTGATCCAATTATGATCTGTTGGTTGTAAAGTCCATGTGGAAATGATAAACTGAGGCAGAATACTGTAATTATTGAAAATTTTTCCAGTAAAAAAGTGTAGTTATGTCTTATATTATTTGACTGGTTCTGACCCACTTGACATCAAACTGGGCTGAATGAAAATGAGACAGACGTTAGCATTAGCATCAGGAGCAGTGAGCTGCCATTGACGACACTCAGGGACCTACTCCAGATCTCCATCATCACCGTGGTAACCAGAGAATGAATCTATATGTGCCTGTTTTAGATGGGGTGGGGGTGGGGGGGTTATCCTAACTTTAAAATGGTTGAGTTGGTACATGTCATCCATTCAGTCCAACCTTATCCAAAGTTGTCCTTATGTTCCATGAACAAACTCACATTAAACCCTTTGACCTTTTTTTCATCTTCCACAGTGACTCAGTGGAAACTTGGCCAAGTTCAGAAAAAAAAAAAAAAGTTCTGTGCAAAATATAGTGACACTTCAGTAAATGTGCTTTAGTCCAAGAACTGAAAGAAAAGAGATGGAGGTCAATGGAGCAGAAAAGGGTGTAGATGGATGAATGGATGGATGGATGGATGGATGGAGGAGAGAGCAGACGGACGAACGTTGGAAGATCGCATTCACTCAAACCATTAGAACTGGTTTATGTCATTTACACTGATTTAGTGTCAAAGTTCAACAGCAGAGAACATTAACCACATAATAATAATAATAATAATAGTACTAATAATAATCATCATAACAATGATCATGATAATTTCTTAAGTTATTTATCAATTTACTCTAATATTATCTTCCGTATTTTGTGGGGGTTTTTTTTAGTGTAAATCCTGTATTTTTACCTCCGCCAGGAGGTATTGTGATTGCTTTGCTTTGTGTGTTTGTCTGTTAGCAAGATAACTCGAAAAGTTATGGATGGATTTCCATGAAATTTTCAGGAAATGTTGAAACTTGCACAAGGAAGAAATGATTAAATTTTGGTGGTGGTGGTGGGGGATCTGTCTTGGCGGAGGTCTGCGCTCTCCGAGTGCTTTTCTTGTCTATATTTAATTCACTGATAATATAGATGTTCATGAAAGCTCAGATTAAAGTTCAGGGTTATTATATCAGAAACAGAAAATTGAATAAACAGTGTAAGGAATATATATATATATATATATATATATATATATATGTATAAAATACATAAAGGCAGGGATGAAAGGGAGTGTTTTTGAACAGAAAATGAACCCTTATTGGATTGTGTGCTGCTGCCTGTGCTCAGGTGTGGATGTGGACGTTCCTTTTGTGCGTTTTTTCATCTCACTCTCATGTGTAGAATTCTTTGTGGAAGTGGACAAAGACAGTGGACGCTGCAGAGGCTGTGGTGTGTGAGCGACTGTGGGATTAGGTTCCACATCCCTCAGCTCTGAAGCATCTGTGTACAGTCTGTTTTTGAACATGTTTTCAGCCTTCTTCACACAGTGCTGGTTTATTTTCTGCCTCTTGTGTTTGGTGTTGAGGGTATTTTCACTCTTTAAATCCCTTCAGTTCACTTGTATGTCACGGTGTTTGTGCATCTGTAAAGTAAATGACAGTTTTCAGGCTGATTCGTTCCATGTATGAACCCTCACTGACCTGAGAAAAGAAAAGTGCAGCGGCGTTTCATGGAATGTGTCTTCAAAACACCGCAATTATCTGCCGCACTCAGCCGACTGCAGAACACAAATATGACACCCTCCGACACTTTAACTGGAGAACACAAATATGACACTGGAGAACACAAATATGACACCTTCCAACACTTTAACTGCACGGCTTTAAGAAACCTGCACCTGAAGGTCTGACCCAGGAGTCTGGATGGAGGCTTTAAAGACACCTGCATCTGCTCTAAAGGACCAGTTAATTATTAACAACTACTGCCACAGTACTGTAAAAAGTCTATTTCAGGGGGTAGACCGATGTAAAAAGTCTATTTCAGAGGGTAGTCCACTGTAAAAAGTCTATTTCAGGGGGTACTCTGCTGTAAAAAGTCTACTTCAGGGGGTACTCCACTGTAAAAAGTCTATTTCAGGGGGCACTCCGCTGTAAAATGTCCATTTCACGAGGTACTCTGCTGTAAAAAGTCTATTTCAGGGGGTACTCCGCTGTAAAATGTCTATTTCGGGGGGTACTCCACTGTAAAAAGTCTATTTCAGGGGGTAGACCGATGTAAAAAGTCTATTTTGGGGGGTAGTCCGCTGTAAAAAATCTATTTCAGGGGGTACTCCGCTGTAAAACGTCTATTTCAGGGGGTAGTCCACTGTAAAAAGTCTATTTCAGGGGGTACTCCGCTTTAAAAAGACTATTTCAGGGGGTACTCCGCTGTAAAAAGTCTATTTCAGGGGGTACTTTGCTGTAAAAAGTCTATTTCAGTCTGCTCTAAAGGACCATTTAGTTTTTAACAACTACATCCACAGTACTGAGGCAGGAAATATGGGTGTGTCTTTTTCCCCAGAGCCAATCAGATGTCCTCATTTGTCCTGTTCCAATCAGCAGTAGGACATGTTGTTGTCCCAGATCCAATCATGGACACTGTTTCATCAACTCATTGTCCTCTTGTGTCCACAGTCATATATAGAGTATAACACCCCCCTCCGTACACACCACAACCACAAAATGTAATAACAGATAATAATAGATGTCGCAAAAACTGTCAAAGATCATAAAAACATTTTTCCACTCTCATGAAATGGTTTTTGAGACATTTCGACAATAATAATAAGCAACGAAGACAAAATAAGCCAAAAACTGAATGAAACTGAGGATAAATGACAGTGGATGGAAACAGCTGATTTTTGTTTAGTTCTTTAAAATATATTACATAGTAAATAAAATAAACAAAAATGAACAAATAAGCAAAAACAAACACTGAGATTAAGTAAAATAATCATAATTAAACAAAATAATAATAAGTAAGAAAATGAACAAAAACAAGTGATGAATAAAATAAACAAAAATGAACAAATACGCAAAAACAAATACTGAAATTGAGTAAAATAATAATTTAAAAAAAAAAAAAAATAATAATAAAATGAGCAAGAAAATGAACATAAACAACCAAAGTGATGAATAAAATGAAAACAAAAGCCAAAACAAATACTGAAATTAAACATAATAATAATAATTAAACCTAATAATGACAATAAAATAAGCAAGAAAATGATAAATAAAATGAACAAACTGAATCCAGTTCCAGTTGCTAACTCATATTTCCCATAATTCCTACAGTATGTGAAGGCAGCAGCGGCCTCAGCAGAAGTGGGCGTGTCTTGGTGGGTGTGTCCACCTTCCTGACGTCTCTTTTCCAGACCCTGTCAGTCACACCTTCATGTATCCTCCGGTTTCTTCTTGTCGTCTACTCGCTCCACCAAACCAAACACACAATCCCATGAATTTCACGGCTGATGAGGTTTCAAATGTCAATTTACCACTTTATCAGGATCAACACGGAGCGCTGCGACATCGTTAAATAATTCAATTTCATGCTCTAATCAGTGTGGATTTGAGGCTTTCCTCCAGATCTGTATCTAGCGACGCCGCCTGAACACTCCTAATTGACATAATTGATTTTGGGATTGTTGTTAGCAGATCGACGCACGTGAGCCATGAAAACGAACACCGTCGTTTTGAAGATAAGGTCGGATTATGGGAAAATAAATAAGTAAATAAATAAAAAAACACACATGCAGGTTGAAGTGGCCGCCTCTTATTTCAAACTCTATGGAACTAAATCTGTGTCATTAGATTTTGAATTAAAAAAGACATTGAATTTGCAGCACTGAATTTTTTTCGCACTGAAATTAAGTATCTGGACTTTTTTTTTTTCCACTGAAATTATGTATCTAGATTTTTTTTTTTTGCACTGAAATTAAGTATCTGGATTTTTTTTTTTGCACTGAAATTAATTATCTGAATTTTTTTTGCACTGAAATTAAGTATCTGAATTTTTTTTGCACTGAAATTAAGAATCCGAATAATTTTTTTTGGAACTGAAATTAAGCATCTGAATTTTTTTTGCACTTAAATTAAGTATCTGAATATTTTTTTGCACTGAAATCATCTGAATTTTTTTTTTTGCACTGAAATTAAGCATCTGAATTTTTTTTTCTTTGCACTGAAATTAAGTATCTGATTTTTTTTTTTGCACTCAAACTAAGTATCAGAATTTTTTTTGTACTGAAATTAAGTATTGGAATTTTTTTTTGCACTGAAATTAAGTATCTGAATTTTTTTTTTGCACTGAAATTAAGTATCTGGATTGTTTGTCTCTGAATTCAACTATGTTCATACATTTAGAATTTAAAAAATGCAGATGCAAAAAATCCAGATACTTAATTTCAGTACGAAAAAAAATCAGTGCCACAAATTCAATGTTTTTTATAATTCAAAATCTGAGGACACAGATTTACTTCCATAGATTTATTATGGATTCAAGTTGGAGTCAGAAAAGGAAGTCCAGATTATCCCACACTCACGTCTCGCTTTGCTCCGTTAGCGATAAATTCGATGCATCCTTGAAAATATTAAATCCTCCTCCTGAGTTTCTGACGGAGGTTTTTGATCTGATCATTAGGATTCAGGTGCCAACGCTGCATGAGTGTCAAAGGTCCGCACTAGAATTGCATGACTAATTTATCAGAGGTGTGATTTGGCAAAAAGGCAGCGTGGACTCTAATGTGTGTCAAAGACCCACTGATGAGCATTGGATGTGGATCCGATGGGACCCTCAGGACTCTCCAGTCCTCAGCCACGGTGGCATTTAGCATCGACCCATCATCTACTGGAGCCATAATTGACCCCAGCTTTTATGAAAAGACATGTGACCTCTGAACCTCTGCACAAGCATCGAAGCCGATCTCTCCTATGGGACCTAAACACAACACACTGATTCTCCGTTCAGGACGGGGTTTTTAACTTTTGGAAATAAACCAGAGGAGTTTCCCATGTTATTAACCCTTTAACGACCCTCATTATGACAGGGGGATTAGATTTATTTAGGATGTTTTTGCAATAAAAGTGTCGAAAAATTTCTTTTTTGACAAATCTTTTGCACTTTTTTCTTCCAGGAAAACGTAACTTTCAATATCTGTCCATTAATTATCATTATTCTATGGAATAAATGATTAAAACAGTGTGTCAGTGAAATGAATCAGATTAGATTTGGTGATTTATGCCGAACATGCAATGAAAGTTGATATAAACGTGAGCTAGTAAAAATAGGACCAATGGCCCTGTAGCTTACCGGCCACATGAAAAGCTTTGGGAAATGTATCCAGATGCCATTTATTATCACCCAGTTCTGTGTATTTATTCTGTTACAGAAATAGCCCATGTTTTGGTCGTATTCCAATCAGATCTGTAAAAAATTCAAATTCCAAGTTGATATCATTGATACTGATTTATTATATCAATCCACTTCCTATCTCTTATAATGAGTAAATTTTTCAAAGTGGCACCAAATCCAGAATCAGATCTGGATGGAAATAATTTCAATACCTTGTGTTGACATCGTCATACAGAAGCTGTATACCAAGTTTGAAGTCAATCAGAACTGGAGTTTCGGAGAAGAAGATGATTGAAATTTTTTCCCCATAAGAGCCCATGTTAAATTTTGCGTAAGTTCCTGGATCCAGAAGAAGATCCTGATCAGCATGTGAACATTATGTTTTGGTCATCTCCCCATCAGGGCTGGACTGTAGAAATTTACACTTGATATCATTTATATTTACTGAGTTATTGCATCGATCCACTTCCTACCTCTTATAACGGGGAAATATTTCAAAGTCACACCAAATCCAGAATCAGATCCGGACCCAAATAATTTCACTAACTTTTGTTGACATCATCATAAAGAAGCTGTTTACCAAGTTTGAAGTCAATCAGAATTGTAGTTTCAGAGAAGAAGATGATTGAAATTTTTGTAATGGACGACAGACGCTGCATGACGACAATAGCTTATGGCCTATTGGCTGGTAAGCTAAAAAGTCCAGTAGTTTGATTTAGATGCCAAAAAAAATTGCGAGGAAGTGCAACATGTTTAATCCCGCCCCCTTCTCCATAAAATATTAAAAATATATATATATAAATGAGGGGCTCCGAACGTGAACTCAGACTATCAATAGGATAAAAAACGACACCAAAGAACCAAAAAGAACAAGAAAATGGACACACAAGGATCTAGAACAAATACAACGGATCAACACATGGAAAATACAGGAAAGGATATTTATAGAAACTCAGAAAGTTTCATTATAAACATTTACAGATGAGTTTTATGATAAATATGATCATTAGTTTTTACTATAACACACTGATTCTCTGTTCAGGACTGAGTTTTTAACTTCTGGAAATAAGCCAGAGGAGTTTCTCATGTAATTAACCCTTTAATGACTCCCATTATAACAAGGGGATTAGATTTATTTAAGATATTTTTGCAGTAAAAGTGTTTTTTTTTGACCAATTCTTTTGCACATCTGTTCAGCAAAACTTAACTTTCAATATCTGTCCATTAATTATCATTCTTCTATGTAATGAAGGATTAAAACAGTGTGTTATAGGAAAAACTAATGATCATATTTATTATGCAAACCAACTGTAAATGTTCATAATGAAACTTTCTGCGTTTTATATAAATAAACTTTCCTCTCTCTTCCATGTGTTTATCCATTGTAGTTGTTCTACACCAGGGTTCTCAAACTCATGTTCCTTTAGGTTCTACATTCAGTCTGATTTGATCTGCAGTGGGTCGAACCAGTAAAATAATAACAGAATAACCTAGAAATAATGACAACTGCACATTTTATTCTGTTTTAGTGCAAAAACCCCCATTAAATTATGAAAATACTTACTTTTATAAACTATCCAAACAAAAAAGATGTGAATAACCTGAAAAAAGTGAAATTTCCAAAGAAAAATAAATGCAATTTTAACAATATTCTGCCTCAGTTCATCATTTGTCCATGTGCATTCTGGATCAGATCTACAAAGACACTAAACACTGAGGAACAGGCAGAAAAGAGTTCAAATTGGGCTGAATTTTCTTTAGACATTTCAGGTTGTTCATATTTGTTCAGGTTATTCACATTTTATTGTTACAGGATAGTTTGGAAATGGAAATATTTTCAGAGTTTAATGTTATTTTTTGCACTAAAACAAAGACAAACATTTGAAGTTGTCATTATTTATAGACATAATATTTTTTTCACATCAAACCCAGAAGAAAATCTGCAGTCATTTATTTTGTCGGTTATTCTGCTGTTATTATATGACTATCGATCATATTGGTCTGTATGTGGAACCTGAACTAAAATGAATCTGTGGAATTTTTACACTTTGTAAATTCATTTCAGGGATCGGATTGGAACCTTTGGGGGGACGCATTTGGCCCTGGGACGCATGTTTGACACCCCTGCTGCAGATCATGGTGTGTCCATGTTCTTTTTCTTTCTTCTAGGCTATATTCAAAAGTCCAGACTTTCTTTTTTTTTTTTAGGTGTGAATACAAACATGTGAACTCTGATTCGAATCAAACAAACAGGTGGTCTGGGTTCACTTCCAAACACACTCTGGTCCAGTTCAGTTCTGCTGTGAACAGAATTATCCTCCAGCCCAAACAAACCACAGAACCATGAGCCTTTTTGTTCTTGATGAGCCACTGTAGCCTCTGGAAAGGAGCCGAGCCTCATGGGTAGTTAGAGCTTACAGCGGACAGACGTGGACCAATGAGGACACTGAATGTCTCATGGACATTTGGTCACATGTCCATTTGTCCAAACTGGCTCCAGTCAGCTGTTGTGGACAGTTCACATTATTTAAATGTGTCTGTACAAAAAGAATACAGATTCTGAAAACCATAACTGTACGTAGGACCGCCATGTTTGTTTACATCAACACCTGCCATCTCTGATTGACCCCGCCCCCTCACTGTTCTGTCCAATGCCAGCTCAGTTCGTCACATGCTGCTTCTGTTTAAAAGTTTTGGTCCACTAGTGAAAAGTGGAATGAGAATGTGATTGAACCAAACGAGAAAAATAAAGTCCACATTTGAGTCAAGCCAAATAAGTAGAACTAAAAGGACAAAGGACTGTCCAGGTGTGAACACCCATCATCTGATTCAAATACACACACACACTGCATGTGTGTATGAACTGGAGAGACCTGACTATAGATTTACACACATATACAAATATACAGACATTTAGAGAAGATTTACACATACAACTATCAATTAACTATACAAACCACAGAAATACAGAGAAAAACTGGTCAAAAAACAGACAAAACTCCACAAAAACAAGCAAAAACCCACTAGTACAACACTCCAGAACAGAACTACCACTATTATATACACTTACTGAGTTCACCATTAGAACACTGAGAAGTGATAAAAATCTTCCACGTCTCTCTCACCGACTGGACTCTGCTGCTCTAAGCCCCGCCCACTTCCACCCCTCCCCCTAATGTTTTCTAGACCAACAGAAAGAACCCGACCTCAGATACAGATGACGGTTGGATTCTGTCGACAACAGTTACAGTGATTTGAATGAAGTGACAATGATCGTCCAATCAGAGTGCAGAACAGGTGGAAACTGACACACACACACACACACACCGCTGTCATGTCAAAACGTAGGCGACAGTGATAAGAGATGAGACAAGGAGGATAATGGAGGCAGTGATGAGGAGGAAGGAGGACGACGAAGACGAGGAAGAAGACAACTGTCAGTGCGCACACACACACACACACACACACAATGTGGAACTTTCTAAGAGCAGACACAGAACATTTAAAGAACATTTTAAACAGAGGAGCAGGTTTAGCCTCAGACCGTCCAAGAGGAACCAACACACTGACAGACTAAAGACCAAAGGGGTAGGGGGGTTAGGGGTAGGGGGTCAAGGTTCAAGGTTCAAGGTGGTTCAAGGTGACTTTATTTGTACCCGTGGGTAGATTTGTTTTGCAGCAAGCTTTCGCTAACTGCCGGTCGCTGCGTGCGCATGCGCCCAACACAAAGCCTTCGAAAGAATTACAGTGGAGATAATGCAAGCACATACATCACATACATAAGACATAAGACATTATAAACACAGTACGCGTGGTCACGTGGTGGAACTTTTTCAGTGGATTTGGTTGTGGGACGGGGACAGGAAGAGAAGAAGAATGTTGTGAGGCAGACGGAGATGGGGGGGGGGGTCTGGACTGGGTTAGGGGTAGGAGGGTTAGGAGTAGGGGGTCTGGACTGGGTTAGATGTAGGGTTAGGGGGTCTGGGTTGCGTTGACAGTTTTCTTTCTTTGTCCACTCCGCTGCATAACAGAGGTGGACCTCCACACTGACGTAGACAAAGATGGAGTGAAGGAGGTGTTAGTGTTTCCATCCATTTGGTTCAACAGCAGCTGCAGTGGTCTGTAATTCCACAGCCCAGCCTGCAGTGGTCTGTAATTCCACAGCCCAGCCTGTGCATTATTTATACCACCACTTAAAACCCATTCACAGTCATTCGGTCCGCTCTAAAACCTGTCATTATCGATTGACTTTACTGTAATTGCTGCTTTAAGCCCTCAAAGATTTTCTGCTCGGTGATTAAGGATGTGGAGGCGTCTGCATCCGACAGACACTGATCAAAGGAGTATTTCAATGGATGGTCAACAGAGCCCCCCCACCCCCTCCCCCGTTTGGACCCTTTGGCGGATCAGATTGGACCCTTTAACCCTTTGGCAGACTGGTTTGGACCATTTAATGGGCCGGTTTGGACCCTTTGGCAGGCCAGTTTGGACCCTTTAACAAGCCTGTTTTGGCCCTTTGGTGGGCCTGTTTGGACCCTTTAACAGGCCAGTTTTGGCCCTTTGGTGGGCCTGTTTGGACCCTTTAACAGGCCGGTTTGAGCCATTTAACGGGCTGGCTCTGGCCCTTTAGCAGGCCGGGTTGGACCCTTTAACGGGCCAGTTTTGGCCCTTTGGCAGGCTGGGTTGGACCCTTCAACGGGCCGGTTTGGACCCTTTAACAAGTTGGTTTGGACCCTTTAACGAGCCGGTTTGGACCCTTTAATGGGCCTATTTTGGCCCTTTGGCGGGCCTGTTTTGGCCCACGGCCCTCATGTTTGACACTCTTGGTCTAAACGCTCTCACTGTAAATCAAAGCGATGAATAAACCCATCAGACGAGGTCTGGGCTCAGACACCACAGCATATGTAAGAGCCACCTGTACTGAGTCCAGGTCTGTGGGGGAGGAGGGGGGCGTACCCCCATAGCCCAGACTCCCCTGGTACCAGCAGATGGCTGAGAGGCCGACCCGGTCCAGCGCTCCAATCTGCTGCTATTATCCAAGGTGGGCCAACTTCCTGGTGCCAGTGGGGGGGTCTGGGGGTCTGGATCTGCATCAGCTGAAGGTGGATCCATCTGCATCTGTGACTCACAGCCTTTTCAGCAGAAACACCATTAGAAATGAAAATGAAGTCAGCCTCTAAGAGTGGAAATGATGGAGTGGACTAATGTGGGCGCCTAGCAACAAGCAGACTGAGCGGCAACGACGCTCTTAATTACTCATAACGATTTAAATATCTGTGTTTGGGCGAGAGGAATCTAAAATGGAGAAAAGTCAGGGGAATAAATTCATGAGCATGAGTGTTGAACAACCAGGAGATGGACTGAGGGTTCTGGGTCTGTTCGGTACAGGACACTGGGGGGGTTCAGGTGGGTTTAGGGTGGGTTTCGGTGGGTTCAGGGTGATCATTGAGTGGTTTTCAGGTGTTTTTAGGGTGATTTTAGGTGTTTTTTTGAGTGATTTTTTTTGGGGGGGTGATCTTAGGGTGTTTTTTGGTGGGGGTTTTTTGGGTGGTTTTCTTGGGTGTTTTTTTGGGGGGGGTGATCTTTGGGTTTTTTCGGATGATCTTTAGGTGGTTTTTGGGTGATCTTTGGGTGGCTTCTGAGGGATTTTCTGGTGGTTTTGGGGTGATTTTAGGTGGTTTTGGGGTGGGTTTTTTTAGGTAGGTTTTGGGTGGTCTTTGGGTGCTTTTTGGTTTGTGAGCTTTAGGTGGGATTTGGGTGATCTTTGGATGGTTTGGGGTGATTTTTAGGTGGTTTTAGGTTTTGGGGTGATGTTTAGGTAGGTTTTGGGTACTTTTTTGAATGATTTTTGGGTGTTTTTTTTATGGTCTTTGGGTGATTTTGGAATGATTCTTAGGTGATCTTTGGGTAATGTTTAGGTGGGTTCTGGGTACGTTTTTGGGTTGTTTTTTGAGTGATTTGTTTGGGGGGTGATTCTCTGGGTTTTTTCGGGTGATTGAACTGGTTAATTATATTTCAGTTAATTTCAGTAGAGAAAATGGATTGGTCATGGAACAAATTAAACTGGTTCTGTGAGGTTCTACTATCCTGGGCTGAAGGTTCTGCTGGTCCTGTTCATTTACTGTATGTGTGGGTGTTTCTCCACAGTTGAACAGAATCAGAGGAAAAGAAACCCTTTGGATTTCCTTTCCAAATCCTGTCTTATTGCAGCGCTGGAACACAGATAAAAATCAATATTTCGGTAAATAAGTGAAAACCCAGGACTGCGGAGAACAGCCTTCAGGTTCATGACTTAAACTCTGATTAAAGAGGTGTTCCCCCAGGACCGAAACACTCCGGCGCGGTTCAACCGGATGGCCTGGGTGCTGTGGTCGCTGCGGTAACAGCCCATAATGAGGGTCGGACACATATCGCCGTTTAATCTTCCGTGGTTACCGTTTCTATTCAATGGGAGGAGGTGTGAAAAACCCAAAGGTCAGGCCGTCGAGCGCCTCATTGAACCTCTGATTTTCAACGGCGTTCTGCTTTTACGATCCTCGGCATCATCGACCACATGTCAGGAGGCCGTGGCGACAGCTGCTGATCAGCCACGGTGAAGGGCGTCCACGCTCACGCTGCATTCAGGTGCTACGGGAATTATGGTTAATACCAGTTACAAGAGAAAAACTGCACCTGAACGTTTGATTTTAAGAAGGAAAACTGGGAAAAATATGTAGAGAAACGAAGGATTCATGAAAAACAACACGTTTATGAACATTCTGCTGCTGTTAGATGATGATTTTACACATTTAGAACATACAAACTTTGGTTTATGGCTTATTTTTTCATGTTTATTTTTTTTTTGTTCATATTATTTACTATTTCATATAAATAATCAAACATCCCAGTGTGTTCATCCACTGTCACTGATCCAAGTCCATGGGTTTATGATTTGTTCTTCAGTTTCATTTAGTTTGTGGCTCATTTTGTTTTTGTTTCTCATTATTTTTCTCAGTTCTTTTTTCAATTTGTTAATTTTCTATCTTATTTTATGCTGTTTTATTTCATTTCAGTCCTTTTTTGGCTTATTTTTTCATGTTACATATTTTTGTTCATTTTATTTACTATTTAATACATATATAATCATAGTCCCAGTGTGTCCATCCACTGTCATTGATCCAATTCCATGGGTTTCACTCAGTGTTGTAGAAGATGACAAGTATCTTCAACCTGATTTTGTAATGTTGATATTCATTTTGATGCATTTTATTTCTTTTTTGTTCAGTTTGTTGCCTATTCAATTATTTTCTCTTCATTTTTGTTCAATTTGTAGCTTATTTTGTTCATTTTTTTAAATTTTTTTTTTCCATTTTATTGACTGCTTTGGCAGTTTTTATTCATTTTGTTGTTCATTTTATTCTGTTTTTTTAATTTTTTTTTTAACTTCATTTTAGTTTATTTATTTATGAATTTTTTCATTTTTTAAATAAAATTTTCAGTCATTTTATTAATTTTATTTACTATTTGCTTTATGTATATATATATATATATATATATATATATATATATATATATACATATGTATAGAGAGAGATACATAAATATATATATAGATAGATATATAGATATAGATAGATCTATATACACACAGTATATTACTGTTGATGGTCTCCCGTTGTAAATCTCCTTTATTATCTTGTTAAAGGGACATTTGGCTCATAATCACGTCTTTGTCCACCATGCGGTCCATTAAATTAGAACCTCATTAGTGCCCCTTCTCTGACAGAACATCAGTCTTTAGTCCAGACTGTGTTCCTTCTGTATTAACCCAGTGTCCGTTAACCTGAACTCATCCTGGATCCTAAACTGCTGTCACTCAGACTTTTCTGAGCACACACACAAATCTGCTGCTTCAGGGCTTTTTGGACTTGGCAGCTGAGGAGAACCAGCGCATTAAATACATTTGTTCCCATGTTTCCCATCTGCAGCCTGGGCTAAATTTAACAACAGTGTTTTAGAAATGATCCGCCTCCCATTAAATGTGTTCAATGTTCCTTATTTTAATCAGATTAATCATTAAAGTAATGACCAAAGTGCTGGTTTTCTCTAATAACAAAAAATAAAGTTTCCACCTGACAGAAATAGAAAAACGGACCAAAAACAACTGTTTTTTTCAGATTCTCAGACCGGATGTTGTCATTTTCAAGGACAGAGCACTAACGCCATCGAGGTCACGAAGATTTTTACGAACGATGGGTTTGTACCAAATCTGGACATGGTAGACATGCTCCCTCCACAAATGTCTCCGAACTCCAGATTTCATATGAACTGGAAGACTTGTACAAACCCATCGTTTGTAAGGATCTTTGTAACCTCAATGGCATTAGTGCTCTGTCCTTGAAAATGACAACATCCAGTCTGAGAAAATGAAAAACAGTTGTTTTTGGTCCATTTTACTATTTCTGTCAGGTGGGAACTTTATTTTTTGCTATTAGAGAAAACGAAAATCAATCTGTTTTTTAAATTTGGTTTATTCTGTTTTGACACTGAAAAGAATAAAAAAACCTCTTAAATTACATTTTAATTCTTCTGTTTTAAAACAAAAATCAATAAACCAATAGTCTTAAAGCCTATTTCAGACGAGAAAACAAACACTTTTGAAGCTTGGAAGGGATTTTTGAGTATGATTACTCCAAAAGTACACAGTAAAAGCAGTTCATGGTATTTGTGCTAATAGTATATTAAGTATTAATACCAAAAATACCAAATTCATGAGGTACTTATTGGAAAAAATAATTTTATTCATCATTGAATTTAGTCTTAAAGCCTATTTCAGATGAAAAAACACACTTTTGTACCTTGGAAGGGAATCTCTTGTAGGATTACTCCAAAAGTACACAGAGTACTCATACAGTTGCTCTATGAAAAGTATCGCTATTTATGGAAATGATTCTCTTCAAAACTCCTCCACAGTTCCCAGTTGTTCTGCTCCATATTGTCCGTCTGGGTTCAAGCTCCCGGAAAACAGACAGAATTACGCGAGTAATATACAAAGGATGGACAGAACCCTCCGTCTGCGTCTTTAACGTAGAGCAGAAATGAGACCTTACTTTGGTCGAAGGCACATTTGCTCCATGCAGCTCATCTACCGTAACTGTCAAATGAGTAGCGCACAAAAAAACACTAGCGCAGGGGTGGCCAACCCTGGTCATGGAGAGCCACTATCCTGCATGTTTTAGATGTTTCCCTCTTCCAACACACCTGATTCAAATGATCAGTCTATCGCAAAGCTCTGCAGAAGCCTGATAATGACCATCGGGTGTGGTCCCCCAACACACCTGATTCAAATGATCAGTCTATCACAAAGCTCTGCAGAAGCCTGATAATGACCATCGGGTGTGGTGGAAGAGGGAAACATCTAAAAATGCAGGATAGTGGCTCTCCAGGACCAGGGTTGGCTACCCCTGTGCTAGCGGCAGGGGGGAGGGGGGCAGCTGGCGTCCCTGGCCCCCTGGGGCCGGTGCTCGGCTGCTGTGGGGCGTCTGGCCGGAGCCTCCCCTTGACCATCTTCGGGGTGGGTGCACTGTGGCCTCTCGGGGGGGGGGCTGGATGCCCCTCTCTGTGGTGTCTCCTGGTTGGCCGGACCTTGGGGCCCTCTTTGTCGGCTCCTGGTCCATGGAGGGGGTGCGGTTGTGGTTGCATGTCTGTGTTCTTCACCTCAGTCTCTTTGCCTTGTTCACTCTGTCACAGCAGATTAATGCGAACTGATGTGTGGATTTGTTTCTGGTATTATTCGTTACCGGTGTTATTTGTTACTGGTATTGTTACTGGTATTATTTGTTACTGGTATTATTTGGGCAGACGTGGTGTATGATATTCTGTTCATGCTTTCTTTTCTTATATTCATCATTTAATAGGTCTTATGTATTTTATTTTATTTTTTTGTAGTTTTGTTTGTTTGTTTTGTGTTTTTTTTCTCTCTCTTCTGCCCAGTTTACTCAGTTCTGGTTGTAGTTACTCTTACCATTATAATTATCACCATGGTTGTTACTGTTTGTATTGTTGATACTTTCTTGTGACGGTCTTTGCCACCTTCTTCTTTCTTGCCCCCCCCCCCCCCCCCCCCCCCCCCCATGTTAGGTCCGGCATCGAAATGTAGCTCAACAAAACTCATAATAAACACAGTAGAATATCAAGGGGAGCTTCATATACTTTATGAAGCTACCCTTTGGCAAAGCTAATTAGTTCAGCACCAAAAGGAGCCAGACTACCATTCTGCTGTTAGGATGAAGGACAAGACAAGTTAAAAAAAAAAAGAAAAGAAAATGCTTGCAGCTGGCTTGACCATGCAATGGAAAATGGCGGCTGGCTTGACTGCAGTAAAGGGAGGAGCCACTACAAGGAGGATGAAGAGACGCATGAGGCTCCAGAGCTGCAGGTTGACCACCCCTGGACTAGATCATCAGAACATTTAATGATCCCAGGTTAGTCAGACCTGATACTGGCTCAGAAACACTGATCCTCATCCTATGGTTGGAGCTCCAGGACTCCTCCTCCCCCTCCTCCCCCATGTTTGGACAGACTGAGGCTGTGCATGCTGGGTTGGCTGTCAGTGCTATCTCCTGAAGGTAAACAGGTCCTGATGGGTCCAGGTCCAGCCCAGAGCCCAGTCCTTCTGTTCAGACTGTCCATTGGTCCAGGTCCATCCAACATAGACAGAACATCTACTGTTTGAACCCTTTACAAGGGCTGTGTATCAGCAAGAATCTGGTGATACGATTCAAATCACAATACTAGGATCACGATACGATATATCACGATACTATAAAAAAAGGCAATTTTTTATTGGTTTTGTTTCTTTTTTTAAATGATTATTTCCTGGAAGAACTGAATTACAGCAGAAATCTACACAAATACTAAACACATTTTTATTTGATCCCAACAGGATCTAATGCTATATCACAAAATGTTCCTGTGTTCAAACTGAAATTCTGTTTTACAGACATTACAGTTTCAGATCCTGTTCAAATGTTCAGATTCTATTAGTTCAGAACTAACATGAGAACATTATTTTAGTTCAATTCCGACAAAGGAACGAACATTATTGAATAAAAGAGTGTTAAATAAGAATAAATAAAATATAAACAAAAAAGAAAAACTAAAATGAACCTCCACAATATCTGCATTTGAATAAATACCTAAAAATATCCATTCAGCACTTTTAATATCGATACAGTATTGTGAAATGAATATCGCAATATATTGCAGAACCGATATTTTCTTACAGCCCTACCCTTTCCTGTCCGGTGTCCCTGTGTTCTCCAGTTGTTCTCCAGCTGTTCTCTGTATATTCATGGTTTGGTTGGTTTAGTTCATATCAGCCAACACAGTGGACGCTGGTGCATCGTCACACACACTGACCCCTAGTGGACACTCAGGCAAGGACAGGTTACACAACCATAAAAGGCCCATATCTACAAGCCCTCATTGTTAACACTAAGCAACATTATATGATTGTCGTGTACCAAGTGAAAACTCTAATAAAAACTGGAATTTAAAAAAAAAAAAAAAAATTCCAACTTCCCCTCAGCACAGAAAAACATATGCTGACTCTAGACATCCCCCCCCCCCAGTGGAACTACCTGATTCCAGTGATTTCAGCCTAACAGGACCATAAAGTGCAGAGCTCATCGTCTAAAAACAGTTAATTTTGTTGAGGCAGGTTTTAGTTCCAGTCCCTGAAACTGTGAAATGGTCTGAATGTGGAACAGTTGGTTTGTGTGAAACATGTCACACACACTTTGAACTTCAGGTCATACAAGGTCAGATTATTTACACTATTTGTTTCAGGTCAGAATTCAAAAGATGTTCATTTTTCAGTTCAATTCAACTTTATTTTATTATTGTATTATTTACAGTTGTATTTCAGCACATTAGTTATTCTCCAGATTCTACACAGATCCTTTTATCCTTCTAATTTATACTGTACAGTGTTTTTAGTGTTTACTCTTCTGTATATTTGTATTTACTCATGTTTACTGTGGTTGTAGACTGTTACTGAATGTATGTATTCTGCTGCTGCACTGGAATTTACAAGTTTGGGAGAAATAAAGTCCTCCCTTCCTTCTTTCCTTCCTTCCTCCATCCTTCCTTCCTTCTTTCCTTCCTTCCTCCATCCTTCCTTCTTTCCTTCCTTCCTCCATCCTTCCTTCTTTCCTCCTCCCTTCCTTCTTTCCTTCCTCCATCCTTTCTTCCTTCATTCCTCCTCCCTCCTTTCCTCCATCCTTCCTTCCCTTCCCTTCCTTCCTTCCTTCCTCCATCCTTCCTTCCTTCTTTCCTCCTCCCTTCCTTCCTTCCTTTCCTTCTGTTCCTCCTCCCTTCCTTCTTTCCTTCCTTCCTCCGTCCTTCCTTCATTCCTGCACGATGCTGTTCTTTACGTGTTTAGAGGGACCTCTACTGGTGGGATACGGGGGGTTCATCTGCTCCTTTGTTTATTCACAGATTTACAGCGATGTGTCTGTTAGCGCCTAAATTTGTCTGTTAGCATCTAAATGTTCTGTTAGCGTCTAAATGTGTCTGTTACTGTTTAATGTGTCTGTTAGCATCTAAATCCAGATGCAGTCTCCGTTCACTGTGAACCTTCTCTGCTGTCACTTGATAAATGGAACCCACAAACAGACCAACCGAGTACAAACACATTAGAATGTACAAATCACTGTTCTGCTTTTTTTTTTTAGTTTGTGTTGGAGTTGGAGTTTGCTGGAGAGCCTAAACGGTGCTGTGTGAGCCGCCTGGATCCAGCGGGTTTAGCTAAAGCCTTGCCAATAGTGCTGCGGGTCCACATTTAATTAAGCTGAGTAATAATTATCAAAGACTTGGGCTCAGAATGTCTTCACCTGTGGGCACGGGCAGGTTTTTATATGTTCGAACCGCTTTTACAGAGGCTGTGCTGATAACACACGCACCTACAGACAGATTCTACACACCTTAAAAATATAGTTATACCGACACCTGGGTTTGAAGGTCTGAAAGACGATAGGAAAAAAAAACAAACAAAAACAGAAGAGTTCCGAATGAACCTTCAGGGAGCATTTAGGAAAATCACAAATGTACGTTTATAGAATTCATCAAAGCGGAGGTGATGGGGTTGAACTTTAAGAAGGTGGAGGAGGAAGTGGGGGTGATAGAGAGAGGTGGAGGAGGTGATGGAGTAGATGGAGGTGATGAGGGTGATGGAGGAGGTTGGAGGTGATGGAGGTGACAGATGAGGAGGTGGAAATGGAGGTGATGTAGGGGTGGGGTGATGAAGGTGATGGAGGAGGTGGAGGTGATGAGGGTGATGGAGGAGGTGATGAGGGTGATTGGAGGAGGTGGAGGTGATAGGAGAGGAGGTGGAGGAGGTGGTGGAGTTGATGGGTTGGTGGAGGTGGTGGAGGCAGTGCAGGTGAAGGGGTGGTGGGGGTGATGGAAAAGATGGGGTGGTTGTACAGCGGCGGGCTGCTCGTCTTTCAGACAGGTGAAGCTCATTGTCAGCTTACATCAAATAAAAATTGTTAAGTTATTTTAAACATAATTCGACCCTCCGTTCCTTTTTAAGAAAATGCTCAGTGACCTTATCGTAGCAAGCCGGCGTCTTTTCCAGGGACTGGACCAGTGTCCTCTGTGAGTCCAGCAGAGCTGGGCTGCTTAGACGGCCTGGCCCATCGTGTTGCAGGTGCAGGACTGGAGCCTTTAAACTACCGAAGCTCCTTTCTACACCTGCACATGGAACATCCAACTGCTGCCAACAGTGACAACAGTTTGTGTAGCTGAGGCCTGCACTGTCCAATTCCAGATCTTTTAGAAAATCAAGAACTCCCACAGTTTTCCCCGTTCCCCTGGAAGTCCTCGTTTGAATAAGGACTTGAAGCTCAGTCTCCTTGAATTAAAGTATACACCAGGGGTTCAGCAACCTGGTCCTACAGAGCCACTATCCTGCATGTTTTAGATGTTCCTCTTCCAGCACACCTGATGGTCATTATCACGCTTCTGCAGAGCTTGATTGATAGGCTTCTCATTTGAATCAGGTGTGTTGGAGGAGGGAAAACATCTAAAACATGCAGGATAGTGGGCTCTCTAGGACCAGGGTGCTGACCCCTGGTATACACCATACCCTTCCAGAAGACTCTGGAATGCATCTTCTGGAAACACATCTGTCATGTCAGCAACTTCCCTGGATCGACAACTCTAATGCCACGTTCCACTACATGGTACCGGTGCGGCTCGACTCGGCCTTTTTCGCGTTTCCATTACGAAAAAGGACCTGGAATCTGGTACCCAGTACTAGTTTTTTTTGTATCACCTCCGTCCGAGGTTCCAGGACTGGGGACCAGATACTAAAAGGTGACGGTACACACTGCAGACCACTGACTGGTCAGAGTCGTCTCTGTGACTCGCCCTTTTACAAAATCAGATGCAGAAGTTGACATTAATATGTCGGTAGGTGAATCCACATGATGACAGTCTGTAAAACTACACCACTCAGTCAGGAGATTCAGTCTTTTGGTGGACGACATAAAAATTCAGCATGAGTTTGACGAGACAACAAAGAGCGAGTTTATCAGCAACTCTGAGCAGACGACACGGAAGTAATGTGCCACATCGCTATGACAACCAGGTACTGTAAAGTGGGTAGTATCCTGTAATGGAAACGGTCTGGGAATGGGACCTGGTACCAGAGTGGAGTCGAGTCGGTTCCATGTAGTGGAAACGCGGCATAAGAACCACAAACTTTGCAAATTTGAAAAAACAAGACAACGTTGAAGTTATGTTAAATACATCTATCTTGTCATATCTTAATTCTTCATCTTAGTGAACCTGGCCTGGACTCCCATCCAGTCAGACGAAGAAATGTTTTATGGGATTCCTGAAGAACCTTCTGCACAACGGAAGGAAGTCCCACTGAGAGGGCACCAGAGGGTCAGAGCAGGGGCTGATGGGAAATACTGAGGCTACCAGAGGGTCAGAGCAGGGGTCAGAGGTCAGAGCAGGGGCTGATGGGAAATCCTGCTGCTGTTTAACCCTTTATGGACCACTGGGTCTGCAGCTCCACCTTTATCCACCCACCGGTCATTTAAACGACTGGTACTACTGAACTGTTTACAGTATTAACAGAATCCAACCGACATCTGTATCTGAGGTTGAACTCTTTCTATTGGCCTAGAACACATTAGGGGGAGGGGTGAAAGTGGACGGGGCTTAGAGCAGCTGAGTGCAGTCAGTGAGAGAGAAATGGAAGATTTGTATTTGTTTTATCAGTGTTTTATTAGACAATTCAGTAAATAATTGTATATAATAGTGATAGTTCTGTTTTTATGAGTACTACTCGTGGGATTGGATGTGTTTTTGAAAAGTTGCACTGTTTTAAATTGTATTTATGTGGTTTGTTTAGTTCATTGATAGTTGTATTTCACCTGTAAATATTATATATTGGAATTTATTCTGTACTAACATTAGCTCTAGGCCTGTTTGTCCATCAAGGGTTCAACGTGACGTATCGTGGAAGTAAATCTGTGTCATTAGATTTTGAATTATAAAAGAATTTGTAGCACTGATTTTTTTTTGCACTGAAATTTAGTATCTGATTTTTTTTTTGCACTGAAATGAAGTATCAGATTTTTTTTTTTGCACTGAAATTAATTCTGATTTGTTTTTTTTCACTGAAATTAAGAATCTGAATTTTTTTTGCACTGAAATTAAGTATGTGAATTTTTTTTGCACTGAAATTAAGTCTGCTTTTGCACTGAAATTAAGTATCTGATTTTTTTGCACTGAAATTAAGTATCTGATTTTTTTTTTTTTGCACTGAAATTAAGTATCTGGATTTTTTTTGCAACTGAAATTAAGTATCTGACTTGTTTGTCTCTGATTTCAACTATGTTTATCAATTCAGAATTTAAAAATCAGATGCAATAAATTCAGACACTTAATTTCAGTGCAAAACAAAATCAGTGCTAGAAACTCACTGTCTTTTATAATTCAAAATCTGATGACACAGATTTACTTCCATAATCCTCCCTGATCCATGCCCACTGAGCTCCCCCCATCCTGTACTAGTGGTCTGACATCCCATAATATGAATAAAATAATAATAAAAAAAAAAGTCCAACATAAAAGTGAGATGGATGAAATGGAAAAGAGAGAAGTCAAAAACAGAACGAAAGGTCAAGAAGACAGAAAACAAAGAGAAACTAGAGGGAAAAGAAGTGACAGAGTATGGGGGGGGGGGCACTGAGACCCACAGAGATGAAAGTCAGCAAAGACCCTGTGTTTTCTGTTCGTCCCTCTGATGGTCACACACACAACACACAGTCTGCTTGTTGTTGTGATGGTGGTGGTTTCGGTGGGGGTGGGGGGAAGATAGGGTTGAGGAGCGAGAGCGAGTTGTACAGGATGAGTCGACAGCTTTGAGCAGACTGTTCAAAACATGCCACAGCTTCAGCTCTGCTGTTTTATGATCGGCTACAGACTCGTACACTGCACCCCCCCCCCAACCCACCATCCCTGTAGATCTGAGGGGGTGTGATGTCAACACAGACGCGGGGTGGGGGTGTCGTTTTAGTTCAGGTTCCACATTCAGCCCAAGGAGGATCTGAAGTTGAGCAGAACCAGTACAAAAAAAAACTGAATA
The DNA here is from genome assembly GCF_902148855.1 of Sphaeramia orbicularis. Classification (NCBI taxonomy): domain Eukaryota; kingdom Metazoa; phylum Chordata; class Actinopteri; order Kurtiformes; family Apogonidae; genus Sphaeramia; species Sphaeramia orbicularis. The sequence continues at coordinate 365 of NW_021941593.1, read as the reverse complement.
ATAATAATATCAATAATAATAGCAGTAATATAATAATAATAATAATAATAATAATAAGAGAATAAGAAAAAAAAGACTAAGATAAGATTAAGATGAGACTAAGGTAACATTAAGATGAGAATAAGATAAAATAAGACTGAGATAAGATAAGATAAAATAAGACTGAGATAAGATAAGATGAAACAAGACTGAGATAAGGATATTAAAATAACATAAGATTATGACAACTAAAATAAGATAAGATGACACTAAAATAAAATTAAGATAAGACGAGACAAGATAAAATAAGATCAGATAAGACTGTCATTGTGTTTCCATATAATAAAATGGGGTGCACCTCCTTAAAGAAAAACAAAAAAAAATGA